>NW_022605575.1:0-5290 GCF_008692095.1 Etheostoma spectabile
ATCGCAGAACGTGTAGCGGGACCATGGCGACAGCTGCTACCATGATTTTGGAGCATCCTTGATGTTCCTAGGGAACATGCTGGAGGAAAAAGAACATAAGGACTCCGGGGAATGACTCCCCAGAGCTCGGTTAGCAACAAGCATTTCAAGCATTTCTGGGACATGGATGCACACAAGATCAACCGTGGCCTCAATAATCAGAACTTTCCACAATGAGAACCAGTAAGTCTTCAGCATGCATTAAACATTATCCTGACTGCATACCAATGTGTGTCACAGACTAACTGTGTCTTCTTACTGTAATGTCCCATATCTTGGACAATGAAGGCATGATTAACAATGTGGAATCCATAAATGTGCTGACTGTTGCACGCATGTCTTTAAAACAACTGTACCGTGTGGCTTTTTAAAGAAATGCAGACAGTGAAGCAAATGAGGACTGAGTGTGTTGAGTTTCAAGATGGCTGTTCCCTAAATCCCTAAAGATTCGACACTGTACAGGAATCAGTAGAAATCTCCTTCCAACGTGTATTTTTAGAAGGTGATGGAGCTGGAAGCTGATGACAACCATCAGAATCTCATACATTTGGATGAGGCAGGCTTCAACCTGGCCAAGACTATCTGTCTATCTATCTATCTATCTATCTATCTATCTATCTATCTATCGACCACTATCATCCTACTATATCTACTATCTCATCTAATCTATCTATCCATCATCATCTAAGATCTGCTAGCTACTAGTATCTATCTCTATCATCTACTATCCATCCTCTATCTATCTATCTATCATCTATCTATTAATCTATCTCTACGATCTATCTATCGATCTATCTATCTGTCTTCCTTCTGTCTGCTTCTGCTATCTATCTATCTACTATCTATCTCTACTAGCTATCTATCTAGCTATCTGTTCTTCTATCTATCTATCATCTATCGTATCTATCACTACCTCTATCTATCTATCTATCTATCTATCATCTATCTACTCTATCTATCTTATATCTATCTCTACTATCTATCATCTATCTATCTATCTCTACTATCTATCTATCTTCCTATCTACATAATATCTATCTATCTAATCATCTATCTATACTATCTATCTATATCTATCTATCTATCTACTATCTATCTATCTATCTATCTTCTATCTATCTATCTATATATCTATCTATCTATATAAGCCTTTTAGTAGTTGTAAATTGTAAAGTACAATAATCGACTCTTTTGTTTTGCTTTTTCACAAGTTAAAGAACACTCATTTGTGTTTTACAGTTCTGTCTTTCTAGTTTTCAATAATACATTTTCAGATTTTGTGTCTGTTTGTGTGTGTGTGTCTGTTGTGTGTGTGTGTGTGTGTGTTTGTGTCTGTTGTGTGTGTGTGTGTATGTGTGTGTCTGTGTGTTGTGTGTTTGTGTCTGTGGTGTGTGTGTGGTGTGTGTGTGTGTGGTTGTGTGTGGGTGTGTGTGTGTGTGTGTGTGTGTGTCTGTTGTGTTTGTGTGTTTTTTTTGTCTCTGTTCTGTGTGTGTGGTCGTGTGTGTGTGGTTGTGTCTGTCTCAGTCTGTCGTCTGTCTGTCTGTGTGTGTGTTGTGTGTGTGTGTGTGTGTGTGTCTGTCTCCGTCTCGTCGTCTTGTCGTCTGTCGTGTTTTTTTTTTGTTGTGTGGTGTGTTGTGTGTGTGTGTGTGTGGTGTGTGTCTGTGTTGTTTGTGTTTTGTCTCTGTGTCTGTTGTGTGTGTGCGTGTGTCTGTCTCAGTCTGTCGTCTGTCTGTATGTGTGTGTGTGTGGTGGTGTGTGTGTGGTGTGTGTGTGGTTGTGGTGGTGTGTGTGTGTGTTGTGTGTGCTGGTGTGTGTGTCGTGTGGTCTGTGTTTTTGTTTGTTTTTGTCTTGTGTCTGTCTGTGTGTGTGCGTGTGTCTGTCGCAGTCTGTCCGTCTGTCTGTCTGTCTGTGTGTGTGCGTGTGTGTGTGTGTGTGTCTGTCTCAGTCTGTCCGTCTGTCTGTCTGTCTGTGTGTGTGTGTGTGTGTGTGTGTGTGTGTGTGTGTGTGTGTGTGTGTGTAGCCAGTAATACTAATATCAGAGTAAACGACATGGAGAGAGAAACCAGGAGGGAGTGAACAACACAACCGTGCGCGCACATTCCTCTCATCTCGCATTCCCGATCTTAATTGTGTATTTACACAGCGATGAAGGCATCCAGAAGAACTCGGCTTATCATCCGGTTCAAAGAGAACCGTCAGGGCCGAGCCTCGCTGGGTGGAGACCCCGCTGCTAATTACCTCAGATTAAGTCAGCTCAGTCTTATTCACCGCCCTGCAGGAATATCTCCATGATAAAAACATATCACAACAAAAGAAGGATCTGTCTTTTTCTCCCTTTGTCTTTAAGAATAATGAGCACTGAATCCATTTTAAACACAAACACATCTGGGGAAGCTGTAATGAAGGCGGAGGGCTCGGCAGCAGTTAAGGTTCTTCTTCTGGTCCTGTTTTTGACACCCTTGTAGTAGTAATTTATTCTCCTGAGAGTGTGTGGACAGGGGAAACGGCTTCATTTCTCTCCTTTGTTTGGCGTAATGTGCCTTTTACGATGCTGCCTGTCCTGTTTTGTGCTGTGGTTTATTTTGTAATTGTGAGGACATTTCTGTTCTGAAAGGTTATATGTTATTGCTATAGAAATAAATCTTCACTCATGTATCAGATCTGGCTTGTGTTTCTTCCTGCTCCTCAAAGGTCGGGACCTTTACGGTTGAGCCTTGCTGTCTGTCTGCGTTACCAGGGCGCTGTGTTTCTGTTATTTCAGATTTTTTGTGTTATTATGTTGTAATAAGAAACCAATAAACACAAACTGTGCCACAAAGCTGGAAGAACACTATTGTCCAAACAGCTCCGAGCCCAACCCCGTCTCCTAGAAATGACTCTTATGTACGTCTACTTTGCGTTGTCATGAACGGGTTTGAAAGATGTCGTATCAAAAACTATTTGTTGTCTTAACGGGTACATTTAGCCGAGAAAAGGTGACTAAGAGCCCTCTACAGAGCGCCGCGAACTCTACAGGTTTCTCTATAGAGCCCCCCCTACAGGTTTCTCTATAGAGCGCTGCGAACTCTACAGGTTTCTCTATAGAGTCCCCCTACAGGTTTCTCTATAGAGCCCCACTTCAGGTTTCACTATGGAGCCCCCCTACAGGTTTCTTTATAGAGCCCCCTACAGGTTTCTCTATAGAGCCCCTCCAACAGGTTTATCTATAGAGCCCCCCTACAGGTTTCTCTATAGAGCCCCCTATAGGTTTCTCTATAGAGCCCCCTACAGGTTTCTCTATAGAGCCCCTCCTACATTTATCTATAGAGCTCCCCCTACAGGTTTTCACATAGAGACCCCCCTACAGGTTCTCTAAGAGCCCCCTCCTACAGGTTTCTCTATAGATGGCCACCACCTACAGGTTCTTTATAGAGCCCCCTACAGGTTATCTATAGACCCCCTACAGGTTTCTCTATAGAGGCCCACCTAAGGTTATATGCATTAGAGCCCCTACAGGTTTCTCTATAGAGCCTACAGGTTTCATAGAGCTACCCCTAGAGGTTTATCTATAGGAGCCCCCATACAGGTTTCTCTATAGAGCCCCCTACAGGTTTCTCTATAGAGCCCCCATACAGGTTTTATCTATAGAGCTCCCCTACGGGTTCCACTATAGAGCCCCCTACAGGTCTCTAAGTCTCGATAGAGCCCCATACAGGTTTCTCGATTAGAGCACCCCCCCTACAGGTTCTCTATAGAGCCCCTCCATACAGGTTATCTATAGAGCCCCCCTAAGGTTTCTCTATAGAGCCTCCTACAGGTTTCTCTATAGAGCCCTACCATAGGAGGTTTATCTATAGAGCCCCCTACAGGTTTTCTATAGAGCCCCTACAGGCTTCTCTACTAGAGTCCCCCTACAGGTTTCTCATATAGAGCCCCCCTACAGGTTCTCTATAGAGCCCCCTACAGGTTTCTCTATGGAGTCCCCCTGGAGGTTTTCTAGAGAGACCCCACTCTACAGGTTTCTCTTAGAGCCCTCCCAACAGGTTTCTATAGAGCCCCCTAAGGTTGCTTCAGGCTCCTACAGGTTTCATATAGAAGCCCCCTACAGGTTCACATAAGCCACCCTAAGGCTTTCTCTATGAGCCCCCTACAGGTTTCTCTATAGAGCCCCCTTACAGGTTTCCTTAGAGCCCACCCTAAGGTTTCTCTATAGAGCCCCCTACAGGTTTCTTAGAGCTCTCCCTACAGCTTCTGAATAGATATTTGTGTTAACTTGTGTCTGCCCCCCCCCCCCACGTATAGTTCCCCTTAAGTTTAGGGGACAACAATTTGCATCATGGCGACAACAGTTAAAGCTATAGTGCGTGAGTTTCTGTCGCCCCAAGAGGAATTCTAAGGAATGACAACCATTCTGTTGGTGCGTCCACATGATACAAGCCTTCTGTGACCGTTCACATTTATAATAAATGTAATGTTTTATTTAGCTGAATTATTATTATTTTTTGAATTACCAATGTAATGTAAATGTCTATCACATCCAATATTTCCTGTATTTCTAAGCAGATTTCAAAACTTCAGTCTAGTAAAATGCCCCCCCCCCCCCCCCCCCCCCCACCCCCCCCCCCCCCCCCCCTCCCCTTCACTGACTATTGGTCCTCCCTGTGCCACCCCACTCAATTGCCCCTGCCGCTCCCTGGCTGAAAGGGCACATTTTAGCCTGATTTGCACCAATGTATCTGCTAAGTCCAAAACATTTTCATTCTGAATGTGTCTGCAAAACACTCACTGATGACATTTTTAATTTCCTCTCCCTGCAACATCTTGAAAAACATCTGAACGCAGCAACTAAAGCATGATATATATTTTACATGGTTATGTTAAGGCTCCACAGAGCACTTGGATAGGGAAGGGTTAGAAAAGGCAAAAGTGACATGAAGCGTGAAACCGGACGTGTTTATTAATATTTAACCAAAGCTACACTCTCTTCCCAACCTTAACCAAAGTGCTTCCTCCAGTTCCACAGTCCCATGTTTGGAAGCCACAATGTACAACATGAACACAAAAAAACATGTTTTGTAGACTATATATGTATATGTCATGGACAGATATGCACATGTGGAAGTAAAACTACTCTCACATTACACCCAGGCCCAGTTTCTCCAGCTTATTTAAAGTAAAATTGGTAAAAAGTGGACCGAAACTGATGTCCAAACTGATGGAATTTACAACTCTGTACAGTATATGTTGGGTCCTTGTAAATTATAGAGTGTGG
>NW_022605575.1:5300-14764 GCF_008692095.1 Etheostoma spectabile
AGACCTGCTCTATCTGTAAAGGGTCTCGAGATAACTCTCGTTGAATGAATGAATTGATACTATAAATAAAATTGAATTGAAACTGAACTGAAACATAAAGGCAAGAATGTGTTGTGGTTTGGGGGTTTCGTTTGGGATTATCTTTCCCTTTTTGGCCCTCCTTGTGTCTGTGTCTCAGTTTCCTCCCCGGTCTGGTGTTGTCGGTCCTGTCCTGTGTCCCCCTGAGTGTCTGCGTGTTCTGTTTCCTGTTTTATTTTGAAGTCTGGTTTTTTGTCTAGTCTTGCATTAAGTTCTAGTTCCTATGTCTTCCCGGTCCTGGGATTACCTGATGTTTTCCACCTGATCCCCTGCCCTCTTGTAAGTAAGTAAGTAAAATGTATTTGTATAGCACTTTTCTCAGATGAAGATCACAAAGTGCTTCACAACAAAAGGAAGCATTAACAACTCTCATAAATACAATGCATCACAAAAACAAAACAAAAGAATAACACGTACACTAAGACCAGCCTAACCACCCTACCATCTAGTTAAAAGCCTCTTAAAAATGAGATTTCCAACCTGAGTTTAAGTTTTCCACCCATCTAAGCAGCGCATGGAAGGAGGCAAAGCGTTCCACAACCTCAGGTCAACAACTTGAAATGAGCGGTCCCCCCTAGTTTTAAAATTGTAAGGGGCAACTAATATCCGCTCTGGCCTGTTGGTCCTCAGACTACGTTGAGGAGTACGCAGCTGGATCAGGTCAGAGATGTATGGGGGGGCCTGTCCTTGTAGGGCTCTAAAAGTTAGGACCACAATGTTGAAGTGCATTCTAAATATCACCGGTAACCAATGAAGTGAAGCTAAAACTGGGGTAGTATGTGCCCTTTTATTCGTGTGGGTTAAAAGCCTAGCAGCAGAATTTTGGACAGTGTGGAGACGACAAAGATCCTTCTTGTTAAGGCAAATAAAAAGACTGTTACAATAGTCCAAGCGAGACGAGATAAAAGCATGAATGATCATCTCCAACTCGGCTTTTGACACCAAGGCTCTTATCTTTGAAATGTTCCTTAATTGAAAGAAACAGTTTTTAATAAGTTGTTTCGAGTGTTTCTCCAGAGACATGGCCTCTACCTTACGTTACCTCGTTACCTCGTGTATTTAATGTCTGTGCTTCCCTTGTCCCGTGTCTTTTGTCGGATCCTTTTGTCTTCGTCTTGTGAGTTTCCCCTGTCCCATCGTCCTGCTCTGTGCTCCCTACCGTTCTCCTGTGAGTTTTCCAGCCCTTGTGCTCCGGCTTTTTGGTTTTTCCCCTGGCTCCCTGTGCTCCTGTCGTGTTTTTGGGACTCTGTTGCTTCCTTTTTTTTTTTTTTTTTACACAATAAACCTTTCGAACCTCCTGCCGGCAACTCTGCGTTTGGGTCCTCCTTCCACCACCACAGCAGAATGCAGCTTTTGGAGTTATAATAATAATAATAATAATAATAATAATACATTTTATTTATAATGCCCTTTACATTTCAATTGAAATCTCAAAGTGCTACAGAAGCAAGGAGTTAAAAGCAATTTCAAGAATATAACAAAATCAACAAGCAATAATAAAACACCATAAGACTAAAATTAAAACAATGACTGTTAAAAGGCCTTTTGAAATAGGAGTGTCTTTAGGCCCTTCTTAAAAATCTCCACAGTTTGTGGGGCCCTTAGGGTCTCTGGGAGGGCGTTGCAGAGCCGTGGGGCGACTGCCTGGAAGGCCCTGTCCCCCATAGTGGACAGTTTAGTCCTAGGTTGGTGCAGGCGGTGGGTGGAGATGGAGGAGCGGAGGTTACGTGAGGTGAGTTACGTGCTACGTCCCACTGCAGCATCGGCCTCTGAAGGTGTTAGCAGAGCGAATAAAACGGTGAAGCTGCTGTTGCGTTCCCAACCGGACAGAAACAAACGCCAAATATAACCCGTCCAGGAAGCAGCTGTGGTTTCTTCCTGGGGGATTACATGAAAGTAACCTGAATTATTAAACATGTGCATGCACATAATGAACCCCCCAATGTATTTTTCCATTTTTAATTCAGATACCTACATTTGATTTCATGAGATGAGGAAACCCACTTATAATCCCCCAAAACATCATAATTAAATCATGAAACTGGAAGCCAACACATTCTCACTCCCGTCTTGTAAAATACAGAATACGGAAAAAATTAAACATTTCAGAAGACGACACGAGGGTTGAGCTCCAGATTGTTCTTCAAGTAAAGTGTAACCAATGAACCTTGGTCAACTGACTCCAAAACAACCGATTAGTTGACTGATCAACTAACGGAGCAGCCATACTGTTTTTACTCGCATGTTGAAAGCACTTTTCAAAGCCAAGAGCCAGTTAATAAGTTACGAGAGTATAGACTTGGAGATGTTTCAATCCGTTTGCAGAAAAGACCCCAAAACCCAGAAGAGTTTCCCTCACATGAGCAGACTGGAAAATGTTCACCAGCGACGGGCTCACAGCCGTCAGAAGCTGCGCCACGAAGAGCCGACGGCGGGATCTCATTGGCTGAGCTCCACCTGGCGGAGCTCCACCTGGCGGAGCTCCACCTGGCTGTGTCGCTGTGCTACACGCAGCGAGGATGAAGATGTGGGGAATAAAGCTTCTGTAGTTGTCACAGGCAGGGAGAGGAGTTTGTGTCCCATGGAAAACACAAGACATTCACCCAGGAAAGGCATCTTCATCTGAATAGACCGTTCTTATAAAGAGCTTTTCTAATATAAAAGCTATCTATCTATCTATCTATCTATCTATCTATCTATCTATCTATCTATCTATCTATCTATCTATCTATCTATCTATCTATCCATCCATCCATCCATCCATCCATCCATCCATCCATCCATCCATCTATCTATCTATCTATCTATCTATCTATCTATCTATCCATCCATCCATCCATCCATCCATCCATCCATCCATCCATCTATCTATCTATCTATCTATCTATCTATCTATCTATCTATCTATCTATCTATTTTCACGCATGTAATAATAAAACAAATCTAGCTCCATTTACCACCTAATCTGACACCGTTTTTGAGGAAATATGTAGTTCAACCATAGACTGTATATATATTGATCATAATATATCTATATACAGTCTATGCGTTCAACCCGGAAACCGTAGCAAAGCAAAGCGGTGCACTGAGATTGCACGTGCCCCGGATCAGCTGTGCGTAATCAGCGCAGCGCGACCACAGCTCCGCCCATTCGGCACGAAACTGTGGCGTTTTGGAGCGCTCCCATCAGAGCACCTGCGACCTAAGAACAGGAAATTAAATCACGTGTTTAGTTTGAATAAAAACGCTTGTTGGCGCGCAGGTGTAGTTCTGTTTGGGCTTTGTTTGTTTTTCCCTCATGGCTGTATCAGGCTTTATTAGGATAAAATACAAATATATCCTTAAGGAGATGCTTTTACTACGTCATATTTGTCCAGGAGCAGCCAGAGAGGCAACATGTCTGTCAGTTTGCTTGTCAGGAGATCAGATTTAGCCACTTGGGTGCAAAAGAGGAAGGTAGTGACATTTCAGTCATGTAAAAATGTAAGGTCCATGGGGCATCATTGACATTTTACAGCCCAAAGATGATCAACCTGCAATCAGCCGGTCGGTGGGACTCAACCCGGAGGACGAGGATGATCTGGAGGTGTAAAGCTAAGGTAGGCCGTGTCTGCCTGGAGGGAATGGGGTGCAACAGACGTGTTACTGCCCTCTGAGCAGAGAAACATTCTTCAAAATGCATAATGAATTAATACTGTGACACAAGTAGGCAGTGGTGTAGTCTACATGACACGCAGCTATACGCAGTATACCCTCTAGGAAAGGCTCCATGATTTCAATACACCCACTTAAAAATGACACAACATCATTTCCAGTATAGTTTTGATATATTTTGAATTTTCATGTTATTTTCCCCTTTGCATAGGCTAAATAAATGTATTCCCACCTTAAATTGGTGCATAAAAGTGTATCTGAATACAGGAAAAGAAGTATTAGATGGTCAAAACTTCCTTGGGGGAGGACACCCAGACCACCCAGTATGCTATGCCCCCTCTCCCCCAATGGCAGATTATGGCCTATATATATGTGTATATATATATATACACACACACACACACGCACACAGTGGTGCTCACAAGTGTATGAATCCATGCTAAATTTGACTAAAAGAGGAAAATAAAAATGTCTTAATTAAAAGTATTTGGAAAAATCCATCCTTTAAGGATGCCAATTTTCTTTGTGAATGAATAATGTAAATAAATACATAAATACAGGGGGCATAAGTATACACCCCCCTATGTTAAAATACAGGGGCATAAGTATACACCCCCTATGTTAAAATACCAGGGGCATAAGTAATACCACCCCTATGTTTAAATACAGGGGGCATAAGTATCACCCCTAGTTAAAATCAGGGGCATAAATATACCCACCCTCCTATGCTAAAATACAGGGGGCATAAGTAGACACCCCTATGTTAAAATACAGGGGCAAAGTATAACACCCCCCTATGTTAAAATACAGGGGCATAAGATATACACCCCCTATGTTAAAATACAGGGGCATAAGTATACACCCCCTATGTTAAAATACAGGGGCTAAGTATACCCCCTATGCTTAAAATACAGGGGCATAAGTATACACCCCCTATGTTAAAATACAGGGGCATAATATACAACCCCCTATGTTAAAATACAGGGGCAATAAGTATCACCCCTATGTAAAATACAGGGGCAAAGTATAACCCCCCTATGTTAAATACAGGGGCATAATTACACCCCATCGTAAAATACAGGGGCAAGTATACACCCCCTATGTTAAAATACACGGGGATAAGTATACACCCCCCTATGTGAAAATACAGGGGCATAAGTATACACCCCCTATGTTAAAATACAGGGGGCATAAGTATACACCCCCTATGTTAAATTCCCATAGAAGCAGGCACATTTTTATAATTAACGGCCAGTTATTTCATGAATCAGGATACTATTCATCCTGATAAAGTTTCCTTGGCCCCCCCCCAACCACATCATCACATACCCTTCACCATACATAGCGATCGGCATCGGGTACTTTCCATAAAATCATCTGTCAGTGCAAATCAAATTAGGCAAACTGAAATAAAGACATGCCAACCTCTATGTGTGTGTCCCTGAAATGTCAAACTATGGGCGGCCATGCGGTGCGATGAACACGGTGTCTGGGCAGAGGGTGGAAAGGGGGACAGGTGGACAGGTGGTGTGGGATCTCGTCTCTGAAACACATGTACACAGTTTCCGAAAGGCCACTGAATGCTCAGTGTGGGGAGCGACAGGGCACGGCTCACACTCCGCTACCTGCAATCTTTGGGACTGGATGTCTTCTACGCTGAGCTGCTGCCGGTGGATATGAAATAGAGATTAAAATCAGTGTGTACACGCTAGAATCCAACCCCGGAGTTGACACGTCGGCTCGCCCCTGGGGCAGAGCCGGGCTGTTAGCCTGGCTGCCAGCCACTGTTGCCAGGATAAACATCCTCCCCTTTGGACTGGTGGCAACGTTGTCATGGTAATGACCTTTTAGTTGCAGGGGGCAGAGAGAGAGAGAGAGAGAGAGAGAGAGAGAGAGAGAGAGAGAGAGAGAGCGCCATCACTACAGGACGTTGTAGAGCGCCTCTGGTGGACAGACTATACACCATCACTAACAGGGACGTTTAGAGCGTCCTCGTTGGGCGACCTATGCACACGCCATCACAACAGGGACGTTGTAGAGTCGCCTCTGGTGGACAGACTATCAACGCCATCACTAACGGGACGTTTATGAGCGTCCTCTGGTGGACAGGACTATACAACGCCATCACTAACAAGCGGACGTTTGTAGAGCGTCCTCTGGGGACAGACTATGCAAGCCCCATCACTAACAGGGACGTTTCGAGTGTCCTCTGGGTGACAGACTATGCAACGCCATCACTAACAGGGACGTTGTAGATTGGTCCTCTGTGGACGACTATCACGCCATCACTAACAAGGACGTTGTAAGCGTCTCTGGTGGACAGACTATGCAACCCATCACTAACAGGGACGTTGTAGAGCGTCCTCTGGTGGACAGACTATGCAACGCCATCACTAACAGGGACGTTGTGAAGGTCTTCTGGTGACAGACTATACAACGCCATCACTAACAGGGACGTTTAGAGCGTCCTCTGGTGGACAGACTATACAACGCCATCACTAACGGGACGTTTAGAGCGTCCTCTGTGGACACACTATGCACCCCACACACTAACGGACGTTGTAGAGTGTCCTCTGGGGGACAGAGCTATGAACGCCATCACTATACAGGACGTTGTGTAGATTGTCCTCTGGGTGGACAGACTATGCAACGCCATCACTGAACAGGACGTTGTAGAGCGTCCTCTGGTGGACAGACTATGCAACGCCATCACTAACAGGGACGTTGTAGAGCGTCCTCGGTGGACAGACTATGCAACGCCATCACTAAGGGACGTTGTAGAGCGTCTTCTGGTGGACAGACTATACAACGCCATCACTAACAGGGACGTTGTAGAGCGTCTTCGGGTGACAGACTACAACGCCATCACTAACAGGGACGTTTTTTCAGTAAGTTTTCTGGTATTTTGATAATTTTTTTATTCTTGTAGCCTACACAATTCACAGCTGATCACAAGTAACTTCCCTGTTTGGGTCTCTCTCTCTCTCTCTCTCCTCTCTACCTCTCTCTCTCTCTCTCTCTCTCTCTCTGCCCCCTGCAACTAAAAGGTCATTACCAGGACAACGTTGCCACCGTCCAAGGGGCGGATTTTTATCCTGCAACAGTGGCTGGCAGCCAGGCTAACAGCCCGGCTCTGCCCCAGGGCGAGCCGACGTGTCAACTCCGGGTTGGATTCTAGCGTTACACACTGATTTTAACTCTCTATTCATATCCACCGCAGCAGCTCAGTCGTAGAAGACATCCGTCCCAAAGATTGCAGGTAGCGGAGTGTGAGCCGTGCCCTGTCGCTCCCACACTGGAGCATTCAGTGCCTTTCGGAAACTGGTACATGTGTTTCAGAGACGAGATCCCACCCCACCTGTCCACCTGTCCCCCTTTCCACCTCTGCCCAGACACCGTGTTCATCGCACCGCTTGGCCGCCCTATGTTGACATTTCAGGGACACCCACAATAGGAGGTTGGCAGTCTTATTTCAGTTTGCCTAATTTGATTTGCACTGACAGATGATTTTATGGAAAGTACCATGCCGATCGCTATGTATGGTGAAGGTGTTGTGATGATGTGTTGGGGGGGGGCCAAGGAACTTTATCAGGATGAATGTATCCTGATTCATGAAATAACTGGCCGTATTATAAAAATGTGCCGCTTTATGGGAATTAACATAGGGGTGTATACTTATGCCCCTGTATTTAACATAGGGGTGTATACTTATGCCCCGGTATTTTCATATGGGGGTGTATACTTATGCCCCTTATTTTAACATAGGGGGTGTATACTTATGCCCTGTTTTTAGCATAGAGGGGGTGTATCTTATGCCCCTGTATTTAACATAGGGGGTGTATACTTATGCCCCTGTTTTTAACATAGGGGGTGTTACTTATGCCCCTGTATTTTAACATAGGGGTGTGTATACTTTGCCCCCGGTATTTTAACATAGGGGGGTGTATACTTTGCCCCTGTATTTTAGCATAGGGGGTGTATACTTATGCCCTGTATTTTACATAGGGGTGTTACTTATGCCCCTGTATTTTAACATAGGGGGTGTATACTTATGCCCCTGTATTTTAACATAGGGGTGTATCTATGCCCTTATTTAACATGGGGGTGTATACTTAGGCCCCTGTATTTAGCATAGGAGGGTGTATATTTGCCCCGTTTTAACCTAGGGGGGTGTAACTTATGCCCCCTGTATTTTAACATAGGGGGTGTATACTTATGCCCCGTATTTAACATAGGGGGGTTATACTTTGCCCCTGTATTTTAACATAGGGGGTGTATACTTATGCCCCTGTATTTTAACATAGGGGGTGTTATACTTATCCCCCTGTATTTATGTATATTTACATTATTCATTCACAAAGAAAATTGGCATCCTTAAAGGATGGATTTTTCCAATACTTTTAATTAAGACATTTTTATTTTCCTCTTTTAGTCAAATTTAGCATGGATTCATACACTGTGAGCACACTGTGTGCGTGTGTGTGTGTGTGTCTATATATATATACATATTTATAGGCCATAATCTGCCATTGGGGAGAGGGGGCATAGCATACGGGGTGGTCTGGGTTTCCTCCCCCCAAGGAAGTTTGACCATCTAATACTTCTTTTCCTGTATTCAGATACACTTTTATGCACCAATTTAAGGGGGATACTTTATTTACTATGCAAATGGGAAATAACATGAAAAATTCAAAAATATCAAACTATACTGGAAATGATGTTGTCATTTTAAGTGGGTTATTGAAATCATGGAGCCTTTCCTAGAGGGTATACTGCGTATAGCTGCGTGTCATGTAGACTACACCACTGCCTACTTGTGTCCCATATTAATTATTATGCATTTGAAGAATGTTTCTCTGCTCAGAGGGCAGTAACACGTCGTTGCACCCCATTCCCTCAGGCAGACACGGCCTACCTTAGCTTTAACACCTCCAGATATTCCTCTCCTCCGGGTTGAGTCCCCCGACCGGCTGATTGCAGGTTGCTATCTTTGGGGCTGTAAAATGTCATGATGCCCCCATGGACCTTACATTTTTACATGGACTGAAAATGTATACTACCTTCCTCTTTTGCACCCAAGTGGCTAAATTCTGATCTCCTGACAAGCAAACTGACAGACATGTTGCCTCTCTGGCTGCTCCTGGACCAATAGCGTAGTAAAAAGCATCTCCTTACGATATATTTGTATTTTATCTCTAATAAACCTGATACAGCCTGAGGAAAAACAAACACCCAAACAGAACTACACCTGCGCGCCACAAGCGTTTTTATTCAAACTAAACACGTGATTTAATTTCCTGTTCTTAGGTCGCAGGTGCTCTGATGGGAGCGCTCCAAAACCCACAGTTTCGTGCCGAATGGGCGGCTGTGGTCGCGCTGCGCTGTTACGCACAGCTGATGCCGGGCACGTGCAATCCAGCACCGCTTTGCTTTGCTACGGTTCCGCGGTTGAACGCATAGACTGTATATAGATATATTGATCATATATATCATCATGGTTGAACTACTTTTCCTCAAAACGGTGTCAGATTAGGTGGTAATGGAGCTAGATTTGTTTTATTATTCCATGCGTGAAATAGATAGATAATATGATAGATAGATATTAGATAGATAGATAGATAGATAGATGGATGGTATGGATGATTGATGGTGGATGGATGGCTGGATATATAGATAGATTAGATAGATAGATAGATAGATAGATGGATGAGGAGGATGGATTGATGATGATG
>NW_022605575.1:14789-15756 GCF_008692095.1 Etheostoma spectabile
CTATTGGTGGACAGACTATGCAACGCCATCACTAACAGGGACGTTGTTAGGAGAGTCCTCTGGTGGGACAGGCTATGCAACGCCATCACTAAAAGGGACGTGTTAGAGCGTTTCTGGTGGACAGGAACTATGCAAGCCCATCACTAACAGGGAGTTGTAGAGTCGTCCCTCGGTGGACCGACTAATACAACGCCATCACTAACGGGACGTTGTAGAGACGTCCTCTGGTGGACAGACTATGCAAACCCATCCACTAACAGGACGTTGTAGAGGTCCTGGTGGACAGACTATGCAAAGACATCACTAACAGGGACGTTTGTAGGTGCCTTGTGGGACAGACTAGCAAGCCATCATAACAGGAGTTGTAGAGCGTCCTCTGGGACGCTATTCAACGCCATCACTAAAGGGACGTTGTAGAGCGTCCTCTGTGTGGACAGACTATGCAACGCATCACTAACAGGGACGTTGTAGAGCGTTTCTGGTGGACAGACTAACACGCCATCACTAACAGGGACGTTGTAGAGCGGTCTTCTGGGGGGACAGACTTATACAACGCCTCACTAACGGGACGTTTTTTTCAGTAAGTTTGTCCTGGTATTTTGATAATTTTTTATTTCTGTAGCCTACGGACATTCACAGCTGAATCACAGTAACTCCCTGTTGGGTGGCGTTGCATAGTCTGTCCACCAGAGGACGCTCTACAACGTCCCTGTTGACAACTCTGAAACATTTTTTTTACACTGAATCAAGCTGTCCGCTAGCGGTTAGCCGAATTAGCTGTTAGCTAAACTTACGTTAGCTTCCAGGAGGCTACCAGCAGAAGCGTCTTGACAGACGGTGATTCGTGCGGTTCCGTAAATCCTCATAAAACACGATTGTCATTTTGTGCATGCTCACAGATCGGGTACAGAAAGCTCCCCCTCCTCACCAACATGAGTTCCACCAATCAGAGGCATCACTGTGGGAT
>NW_022605575.1:15766-16546 GCF_008692095.1 Etheostoma spectabile
AGGATTGTGGGTAATGAAGTACTTATCCAAGATATTGCAAATAAAAGACATTTATCTCAAAACAAAGTTGGTGCCACATGAACTTGTATATGAGCACACACACTCCGTAGGGAGTTGGGTCGGGAACCAGGAGGGTCGCAGGTTCAAGTCCCCGTTCGGAGCAAAGTACGGAGTGTGGACTGGTAGCTGGAGGGATGCCGCTTCACTTCCTGGGCACTGCCAGGGTGCTCTTGAGCAAGGCACCAAACCAAACTCACTCTAACATCTCTCCATTAGTGCATGTATAGGACCTGAGCATGTGTGTGTATTTCGGGCTTGTGTGTAGTGTGTAATAACAGAGTGGATCAATAAGTATAAAATTAAATTAAATGTATAATAAAATACGTATAATATTATATATAATATAGTGTGCCATATTATTTGTGAGGGAGTGAGAGTTACCTCACACACAGCTGTGAATTGTTATACAGTTTTATGGATTGTGGTGCCCCCCCCCCATGGGGAAATAAAACCTACGCCCTTGGGCTCACATCCACCTGGCTTGCCGGCAGGCGCTCGCGCTCGGTGCCCTGATAATCAACGCCCCCTTCCCCGTCCTTCTCCTCCTCCTCGGCGCCTTGCGTTTTAAACCCCAATCTCCCGGAGAGAAACCCGAGCGCTGCCCCGCGCTTAAATCCCCCGCGGGACAGACTCTCAGCCGCGCTCGCGATCGGCACGTCCTCTCCCTGCCTGCCCCGAGACGGAGATACGTTGGGGTGGGGGCTATAATGTGGGGGAGGG
>NW_022605575.1:17015-18766 GCF_008692095.1 Etheostoma spectabile
CCACACACACACAACCACCACACACAACACCCACACACACCACACACCACACACACACAAGAGGTCATGTGTGTGTGTGTGTGTGTGTGTGTGTGTGTGTGTGTGTGTGTGTGTGTGGTTCTTCCTGCTGCTATATGTTGGGTAAAGCTAACCTAACCTCCAGGGAAATTTCGGTTCTACTGACACTTTTATAAAGGGACTCTTAAGTGTACCAGTTACTTTGGCTAAATGCAGTTTACACTTAATCTGCTATAACCCATGAATAAGAACAGCTTTTGGTTGCCAGGTGCCGAAAAATCTTCGTCAAACGCATTGGTTATGAGTCTCACTGTAGAGCTACAAAGTTGAATTGAGTAGTTGTCCAGTATTAAATTAATCGGCAACTATTTTAATAATTGCTTTAGGTGGTTGCAGTAGAAACTCTCTCATTCCAGGATTTTAAAGGTGCTCTAAGCAATGTCACACGTTGTTAAGGCTACAACATTTTTTATCACATACAGCAAACATCTCACTATCTGCTAGCTGCCTGTCCCCAGAACACACTGTAACTCACACAGCTCTCCCTGTTCCATCTTCCACACCACACTTTGACGTGAAAGTTTTTTCATCCCCCCCCCCACCCCACCCAGGCAGAGCTGCTACACAGTCCGGGTGCGCAGCCCGGAAGCAGGGGAGGCATGCAGCGGAAGTAGGAGCAAAGAACCAGCGGGGAAATAAAAAGAGAGAGAAGGAGGGACGAAGGGGAATAAAAGAACCGTCGGAGGGAAACCGGGAACCAGGGCGACCGTCCAAGGTAGCTCTGCCCTAACAGGAATATGTGAGGGCGATGTGCGGTGGTGCTGATTCTGCATGGACAACGTCTCAGGGGGTTGGAAAAAGTGAGTTGGTAATCTGGTCGAAACTCCCCGAGATGACCTTTGTGTGTGGTGTGTGTGTGTGTGGTGTGGTGTGTGGTGTGTGTGTGTGTGGTTGTGTGTGTGGTTTGTGTGTGTGTGTGGTGTGTGTTTGTGTGTGCTGTGTGTGTGTGTGTGTGTGTGTGTGTGTGTGTGTGTGTGTGTGGTGTGTGTGGTCTGTGGTGTTGTGTGTGGTGTGCGGTGTGTGTGTGTGGTTGGTTCTTCCGCTGCTATATGTTTGGGTTAAAGCTAACTAACTCAGGAAATTCGGTTCTCAGGACACCTGTTATAAAGGGACTCATTATGTGCTACCAGTTACTTTGGTGCTAAATGCAGTTTCACTTAATCTGTCATAAACCTGAATAAGAACAATTGGTTGCCAGGTGCCGAAAAATCTCTTCGTCAAAGCCATTGGTTTAATGAGTCTCACGTAGAGCTACAAAGTTAATTGAGTAGTTGTCCAGTATTAACTTAACTCGCAACTATTTTTAATAGATTGCTTTAGGTGGTGCATAGGAAAATCTCTCATTCACAGGATTTAAAGGTGCTCTAAGCATATGTCCACACGTTGTTAAGGCTGACAACATTTTTTATCACATACAGCAAAAACATCTCACTTCTGCTGTGCCTGTCCCAGCACACACTGTAAAAAACATCTCACTTTTAGTAGCTGCCTGTCCCCTGAACACACTGTAAAAAACATCTCACTTTCGCTAGCTGCTGTCCCCTGACACAAACTGTAAAACATCTCCTCACTATCTGCTAGATGCCTGTCCCCTGAACACACTGTAAACACGTCTCCTCCAAACTATCTGCTAGCTGCCCTGTCCCCTGAACACCTCGTAAAACTAAAATACT
>NW_022605575.1:18791-28236 GCF_008692095.1 Etheostoma spectabile
ATCTCCTCACTATCTGCTAGCTGCCTGTCCCCTGAACACACTGTAAAAAACATCTCATGAGGGTTAAATAATTGTTCCCTTCTTATACTGCACTGTAACGTTTAATTCTCGTATTTTATCCGTTTTTAATTGGCATTCTGTATGACAACCTGCCGTTCTAGCACGTCTATAACTTTAATAAAAGCAGATATCCATCTTCATCCATCTTCATCCGCTTATCAGTATCGGGTCTCGGGGGCAGCAGCTCCAGTAGGGGACCCTAAACTTCCCTTTCCCGAACCACATCAACCAGCTCCGACTGGGGGATCCCGAGGCGTTCCCAGGCCAGGTTGGAGATATAACCTCTCCACCTAGTCCTGGGTCTTCCCCGAGGCCTCCTCCCAGCTGGACGTCCCTCCACCTAGTCCTGGGTCTTCCCCGAGGCCTCCTCCCAGCTGGACGTCCCTCCACCTAGTCCTGGGTCTTCCCCGAGGCCTCCTCCCAGCTGGACGTCCCTCCACCTAGTCCTGGGTCTTCCCCGAGGCCTCCTCCCAGCTGGACGTCCCTCCACCTAGTCCTGGGTCTTCCCCGAGGCCTCCTCCCAGCTGGACGTCCCTCCACCTAGTCCTGGGTCTTCCCCGAGGCCTCCTCCCAGCTGGACGTCCCTCCATCTAGTCCTGAGTCCGAGCTCTTCACAGATGACTGAGCTTCTCACCCTATCTCTAAGGGGGACGCCAGGGAAATCCACTTTGGGGCTTGTACCCTGGATCTTTAAAAGCAGATACAATACAAATTTTAATACCGCGGATTGCAGAACTTTGGACTCGGGCAAAGAGGCGTTCAGGAACAGCCTGGACCTGGTGACTGAGGCAGCGCCGGGGTTTCATGACCATCAACCATTTCAGCCCCGGCTCGGCTCCTCCGGTTCCTCCAGTCTGCCGAGGCGTCTGCCGTTGGCTAATTCCCCTAAATGTCAGGTGTAAGCGTGCAGGTGGGCGTAGGTGGAATCGTCTCATTTGCCCAGATATGTTTAATGAATGCCTGACGGTGTACAGCCTGCACCTGCTTCCTCCGTCAGTGAGGCAGTTTGTGTGTCTTGTGCGTTACGCCACACTTGTCTCTCAGGCCTTTTCAAAAGGACATAATAATTTGAATTGCCACACTTTTGCTTACCCCCCCCTCCAAACCTCTCTTTTGTTTTACTGGACACTGCAAGGACAGACTCCCACTCAGCTGTGAAAACTAGTGTGAAAATGGTCTTCTGTGCTGATGGAAACCTGGGTCAGGGGTCCAGGTTCTACACCTCCAAATGACAGTATTCAGTGTTTCATGTCTACAAGTCTCCCAAACCCAAATTGTCTACTTTTAGTCATTTTGCATCTCCTTTTTTTCGTTTTTTGTGTCTATTTTGTAGTCGTTCTAGGTTCCTTTGCGGCCATTTTGTGTCTGTTTGTGGTCCTTTTACAGCAAATGAATAAGTTTACACACTCAGGCTAAAGTTGATTAAAAAGAGGAATAAAAAACATCTTTTGGAAATTGATCTCAATGCCTTAATTAAAAAAAAAAACACCTTGTCGGTTATCAGGTAAATAAAACGCAAATACAAATAATCTGCAAACTGCTGAAAGACGGCCGGTGTTGTTGAGGTGAATAAAAGAAGGACGCCTACATATGACTACTTTTGGTTATTAATGAATACACTGCTCTCATTTGTTTTTTCAATAGTTTGCTACAACCAAAAAAATACATCATGACACGTGAAGAGGCAAAACTGTCACTCATATCGGGTGGAAGCCTTCTGGGAAATGTAGGAAATGTCCAAGTCCAGCTACACCTTTTATATTAGTAAAGATAACTGTTAGAATAGGAAAGACAGGAAAGAAAATGTAAAATAGTGTGTGTGTGTGTGTGTGTGTCCATTTCTCTGTGTGTGTGTGTCTATCTCTCTGTGTGTGTGTGTCTTTGTCTGTCTGTGTCTGTGTCTGTGTGTGTCTATATCTGTGTGTGTGTGTGTGTGTGTGTGTTATAATATCTCTGTCTATAATGTGTCTATTTGTGTATATGTGCGTGTGTGGTGTGGTGTGTGTGTGTTGTGTGTTGTTTGTGTGTGTGGTGTGTGTGTGTGTGTGTGGTGTGGTGTGTGGTGTGGTGTGTGTGTGTGTGTGTGTTGTGTGTGGTGTGTGTTTGTGTGTGTGTTGTGGTGTGTGTGTTATACTCTGTCTATATGTCTATTTGTGTTTTTTGTTGTGTGTGTGTGTGGGTGTGTGTGGTGTTCTATATCTCTGTCTATATGTCTATTGTGTATATCTGTGTGTGTGTGTGTGTGTGTGTGTGTGTCTATATCTCTGTCTAATGTTCTATTTGTGTATATCGGGTGTGTGTGTGTGTGGTGTGCTATATGTTCTATTTGGTGTGGTGTGGTGTGTGTGTGTTGTGTGTGTGTGTGTGTGTGTCTACATGTGTCTGGTGTGTTTCTAACGCCCCTAGGGCTCGCACACAGAGAGCGTGAGAGCCCAAGCACGAGGTAAAGATGGGGGAGCAGACGAGAAACGAGAGGGGAAGAGGAGGGAGGAGAAGGAGGGAGGAGGGGAGGGAGGGACGGGAGGGGGAGGAATGACAAATCTCTGTTGTGCTTCCTAACTTCCTCGTCCTCCTGTATTATTGGACATCTTCCCCCGGCCCGTCTGTGGCCTTCTCTGCCTGCTGCGACTCACACCTGCCGGGGAGAAACAGCCGATCTTTAGTCCTGGCAGGGAGTCCCCCAGCAGGACCACCGCCTCCTCAGGCTGGGGTGTGATGTAGCGCTGCAGAGGACAGACACGGGGGACAGACACCGTCTTTCACCTGGGTTCCATACTCTATAAAGCAGGCGGCCTTGGCCTGCTGCGCTCGGTCTTCTTTGAAGAATTGAGCTGCACACACAGGCAGCTGGATGTGACTTTAGTTCAGTTTTGGCTCTGGTCTTTAAAGAGTAGTTTTAGATGTCTGCTTTCATACAGTAAACCTGCACCAGGGACAATTAACTCAGAGACCAAGTGAGAGGACACACACACACACACACACACACACACACACATATATATATATATTATATATATATATATATATACACCACCACCACCCCCGGTATCTTTTCCGATTCAAATTGACTTTCATTTGAGCGATCCAGGATGGATTCATACAATCCAGAATCAATCTCTGTCTGTGTGATGTGGACCCAGAAGACCTGAGGAATCCATTGGTACTGTAGTAGATTGCAGGGAGGGTGGGCGGGGGGGCGGGGGGGGAGGGGTAATCGGAAGATGTAGAATACAACCAGAATTGATTGTGGAGGTGAAGCAGTGATGAAAATCCCCTCCTACGCTGTCAAAAATCCTCAATAAACTGTACTCCTGCTGCCGGCTTTTGTTATTGAACTGGTGACCTGGAATCCCCCCCCCCCCCCCCCATTTTAAAACTAACAGATGTGTGTGTGTGGTGTGTGTGTGTGTTATGGCATTTAAAACTAACTCGTGCTTGTGCGCTCTGGGTGTGTGTTGTGTGTGTGCGTGCTCTCGTTTGCTGGTGTGGTGTGCGCGCTCTGTGTGGTGTGTGTGTGTGTGTGTGTGTGTGTGTTGTGTGGTGTGTGAGTGCGGATGCTGTTTGTCTGTGTGTGTGTATGGTGCGCTCTCTGTGTGTGTGTGTGTGTGTGTGTGTGTTGTGTGTGGTGTTTGTTCACGCTCTGTGGTGTGTGTGTCCCGCGCTGCGTGCCCGTGTGTGTGTGTGTTTGTGTGTGGTAGGGCCAGTTTAAACTAACTTCGTGCTTGTGCGCTCGTGTGTGTGTGTGTGGTGTGTGTTGTGTGTGTGTGTTGTGGGGCTGTGTGCTGGCGCGTTTGGGTGTTGGGTGTGTGTGTGTTTGTGGGTTGTGTGTGTGTGTGTGGTTTGGTGTGTGTGTGTGGGTGTGTGTGGTGGTGTGGTGTTGGGTGTGTGTGTGCGTGCGCGCCCGCCATAGTGAATCAAGGACTTCGTTAAAATGTTCATAATTGTCCTTTTTTTTTTTACAAATCCTTTCCTTGATATTCAACAAAAAAACTAATCAGTTACTTCTCCGCCAGTGGACTCAGTTTTATTGAAATCAGGCAGAGGCGAAAATAAAAAAACACAAAAGAAGAAATTAAACATTCAGTCGGTAAAATCCAAGCAGATGAACTGTGATTCACTCACCACGACGTTGGCAGCCTCTCGACTTTTAATGATTTTTAATAAACCGGCGTTGAAATTTAATTTCTCTCACAATTACAGCTCTGCTAATAATCTGTTGATTATCTTCATTGTTGATTATTTTCTGGATGAATAGATTAGTTGTTTGGATTCATAAAGGGGAGAAAATGGGGATCAGTGTTCCCCAAAAAAGCCCAAAATGGCGTCCTCTAATGTCTCGTTTTGTCCCCAAACTCAAAGACATTCAGCTTACTGTCCCAGAGGAGAGAAGACACTAGAAGATGTTCATATTTAACAAGCTGGAGTCTGATAATTTGGATTTATTTTTTCATAAATAATGACTACAACCAGTTAAAGTTCCATTCCGTGTATTTATTTATAGTTTGACTCAATATCATCCATACTATGGGGTTATACCATGGTTAGACTCAATATCATCTATACTATGATGTTTTTTACAGTTTGTTCAGGGGACAGGCAGCTAGCAGATAGTGAGGAGATGTTTTTTACAGTGTGTTCAGGGGACAGGCAGCTAGCAGATAGTGAGATGTTTTTTACAGTGTGTTCAGGGGACAGGCAGCTAGCAGATAGTGAGGAGATGTTTTTTACAGTGTGTTCAGGGGACAGGCAGCTAGCAGATAGTAAGGAGATGTTTGCTGTATGTGACACAAAATGTTGTAGCCTAAAAAATGTGTGATATCACTTAGAGCACCTTCAAAGTATGTCAACATGTGTTTTATCTGAAAAGATAAATTTATCTTTTTGATCGTCTCACTTCTATTTTTATGGCTTTTTTGGGGCATTTTTAGGCCTTTACTTGTATATGACAGCTGAAGATCTCTTGGAGAATCTTTTTTACAATTGGTAAAACATTTTAAGTTGGAAAAAAGGTAATGATAGTAATATGTCGCATAATGTTGCATTATGTTGTACTTTGCAATAATATCGTATCGTGACATAAGTAGCCTCTGTTGATTCCCACATGTGTGTGTGTGTATGTATGTGTATGTGTGTGTGTGTGTGTGTGTATGTATGTGTGTGTGTGTGTATGTGTGTGTGTATGTGTGTGTGTGTGTGTGGTGTTTGTTGTGTGTTTTGTAGTATGTATGTATATTGTATGTATATATATATATATATATATAAATATATATATATTTTTTTTTTTTTAAATTCTCTGATTCCAGCTTCTTAAATGAATAATTGAATAAATACTTTCTAGTTTCTTAGTTTCTTTCAACCATAAAGATGTGATTTACACCTTAAAATAGGTCTGCTCGATTATGGAATATTTCAATTTTGAAATCTTAATAATTTTACACACACACACACACATATATATATATATATATATATATATATATATATATATATATATTCATTTATTTGTTGACTATCAATTTTCCAATTAACTGATTAATCGGGGTGTGTGTGTGTGTGTGTGTGTGTGTGTGTGTGTGTCTGACGGCCTCTAGACTCATTTCCCTGCATGCTCTATTTTTAGTTTTTCCTCTAGATTGACCAATCACAGGCCACCAATCCCAGTTTTATTATAAACACATCTCCACACACAATGCTCCGAAACAGAGAGACGGGGAAATGTGCTGAGATATGGATATATCATGAGCTTTATTACTGGGGAGCTGCTGATGCAGAAGTAAAACTTCAAAATGCTGCTTATTGTTGTTATTTTTTGGGGGATTTTGTTTTTAATCTGCATCTTTGACACTGACTTTGCCTTCATCCCCTGTGATGAATGTGAAGTTTCTGCACACGTCAGCTGTCACTCAAACCGCACTGGGAAGTTTTGTTGGTTGTGTTTATTAAAGGATTAAGAAACAGAGCAGAGATCTGAAGTATTGGGCATTTTCCTTTGGTTGCTGATACCGAGGAGTACTACTCTGTAGTATAAAAGGTTGTATAATGTCTTCAGAGACTGTGAAAGGTTATCATGGTTATCTCAGCTTGGGCTTATGGTTTTTAACCCTTGCGTTCATGTTCCATATTTTAGGAATTTATGCTCAATAAACCTTATTTATAGGAAATTATACCTGATATTTGAGTAAGAAAAGCAGAAATTAGGAATTATTTAGACTAAGAAAGGAATGGATGTTGATGGTAATCAGAGACTGGAATATGTCACTTTTACTCAATACTTTTCAACAACACTTCACTTTGTTTTCACAATCTATAAATAGAATAAGACCCAAAATTAATGAAAGTAAGATTTGTACTTGGCAAAGAGCGTTGAATCAATCATGTATTTTGGGGAATTAAAAGAACACTGATATAGGACAACATGAGACAACATGAGGACACATGAGGACAACATGAGGACAACATGAGGACAACAGATGGACAGCCAGCCATGCTTCTAAATACTCTAAATACCTTTTTAATTATCTCAACACTTGTTAACAGTCCAGCTGAAACTCTGGCGGTGAGCTCCCGGCCCTACACACACACACACACCACACACACACACACACCACACACACACACACACACACACACACACACACACACGCACAGCGTGAGCTCCAGGTCCTGCAGCCGCGGACGGCCGCCATCAGTGGGGGCGGGGGGCAGTGTGGAAACATCGCTATAAAGCAACTCCGATGCCGACTTCGACCTGATCTGGTCTCCAGCTGGACACGGAGAGCTCCAGACCCCCCCCCCCCCCCCCCCCCCCCCCCAAAGCTCACTGCCAGTGTTGGTGGAATAGCTAGCTAGCCTTAGCTCACATCGCATCTACGCACTGTCACATTTGCACTATATTCACCTACATAAACGTCATGAGAAACAGCAGAAACACTGCCGTTCCTGTTTAATTGTGTACAAGTAGACTCCTCTTTGAGCTGCTCCAGTAGAACTCCTAGCTCTCAGTACGGTTGTTACGCCTACTGTCTGTTGCTTTATGTTTTATTTACTCATGTGCCTTTTTCCCAGTGATTCCACCGTGTAATCTCTGAATCCGAGTGAGAAATATTTAGGTTAATGAGGTCCCTGTAAGTTCCCAAGGCCACATCCCAAAGATTTAAATAATGAATGAATTACGTGCTGCTGTGAGAATATATATCTAAATCACACTCAGTCTAGCTACGCTCTGATTGGCTCAGGGCCAGTTTGACCCCCGGGGGTCCACAATACGTTCAAACTAGGGATGCACCGATTGCGAAAGACTGAAGACTGGATTTGTTTAACCCTCATGTTGTCCTTGGGTCAAATTATGTCACAAAAAATGGGCCGTCGAAATAAGCTGAAAATGTCAAAATTATCTATATCAAAACACATTAATAAAAAGCACGCAAAACATTGGAAAAGGTGAACAAAATGTCGAAAAAAACGATAGTAATGTTGAAAAAAGTGACCAAAAGGTTTTTTTTCATGGTAGATGGGAAGACAACACAAGGGTTAAAATAACTATTTGGCTGATTTCCGATATTTTGTCATTGTTGTCGTTGTTGTTTCCCCTTTTAGTGAAAGGGGAATGAAGAAGTCTTCATTATGAAAAATAACATTATGACACAGGTCACTCTCTCCATGGGGATCTGACTGTTCTGGTCCGGTTTTTATGGGTATTAAGGCGGGTTTGAGCACTGTAATTTCAATTTTTAGGGATGAAATAAACTAGATTTAGAGGATTTTGGGGAACAAAATCTAAATTCTTTTGCCAGATATTACGATTCGATGTGTGCGAGACTAAGTTGTCCAATAAATTGAATGTTAAATTGTTCATTGTATGCTCATTTTCATCTTCACACGCAGCAAAAGGGCCGCAGGTTCGACTCCGACCGAGCTGCATCGAGGATTAAACCTCTGTATACGGGCGCCCACTCTACCAATTGAGCTCTCCGGGCGCCCGATCTCTGTGGCAGTTATGTTATGTTCGACTGCTGATTTGTATTCCGTCTTTGATCTTCAGCTGTTTACTTGTTTGCACCCCCCCCCCCCCCCCCCCATCCTTCCCGCCCATCCTCTGAGATTTGAATGTGCGCATGCAGATGAGTCCCCAGATTATGTGTAATCAGCATCTTTTGAACATGCATCTTGAAAGCAGTATCTTTTGAACAGGAAGGTCCTACTGTACTGTATATTATGTAATGGCTCTAATTCAAGGTCACGACCTCGGGGGGGGGGGTGTCTCTCCATAGGGGGGCGTACTGTGCTTGAAGTCGTCGTGTCTTATAAACTTGAAAAGTGTGTTTTGTTCAGCTTTGACACCAAAACATAACCGCAACAAAAAGAGGGAAAATGTGCGATAACTAAAATCCGAATATCGCAATTAACAATATTACTTGGCGCTAGGTTTTGCAAATGTAGTTCAAAGTCCAGATTAATGATGAAATGGTATGAAAATGCAACTTCACGGTCATAGTAACCAACATTATCACATTTTGGGGTATTATTGTGGTATTTTTTAAGTGTGTTCCATATGTTCAGAAAGCACTGATAGGCCTACACAAGCTGAAATAGTTTCAAAGAGTGTAACAGTGTTTATTATATTACAAAAATATAGGCAGCAGGCTTGGAAAGATCTATTGGTGAAACACCGGCCCGGTGCTGGAGTCTACCCAGAATACCCACTAAGAAGGATCCAGGATTTCCATACACCCCCTTGAAAATGCACAATGGCACGTTCCAGCATACTTTACGTTATCGTTTTGAAATCTGTTGTTCTTCTTCAAGTTGGTGCATTAAAGTGTGCCATGGTGCAGGAAATGAAGTCTTTGACACTCAAAACGTATTGTAGGGTGGACGTTTGTTGCTTTCACAAAATGTGCACTCAATGAGATTTTTGATAATGAAGGTTAATCCTAAATTATTTTGATTTAACAACAATGTGGGTAAAGGCAAATAATGGAGAGCTGGTGGGACCAGTTCATCAGTCCACTGCAATGCAGCCTTTAAAACCAGGGAAAGACAACACTTGCATATCAGGATATTACGATATCCAAAATCTAAGATATCTACCCTCATCAATATATCGATATGACGCCGTAATTTCATTGGATGTCACACGGACTGTTATGAGCATAACCTTCGTTCATCATCATCATCATCATCATCATCATCATCATCATCATCATCATATGAACCATTTCATGAGAATGCGTTGGGATTCCCTCATGTAGCAGGAAGCATCACACATCCTAAATAAATAACCAGTGGCTTGAATCGAATTTTTTACAAAAGATCCCCCCCCCTCTCCTACCCCCCCCTTCTCCTACCCACTCTTTTCTCTCTACAGGGAGAGAAGTGGGGGGGG
>NW_022605575.1:28246-30746 GCF_008692095.1 Etheostoma spectabile
GGGGGGGGGGACTGTGGTGGGCGGATGGGTTGATGTGATTAATGCTGATGCTTTGTGCTTAACATGTTGCATAATCATAAATGAGAATTGCATGTAACAAACGCTCAGTTTAGGGAAGTCTTGGAGAACAATAAGACAAACCAGATTCCATATGGGTGTCTATATTGTGACATGTTAAAGCATGGACATATTGTCTATATGTTAACATGTTAAAGCATGGACATATTGTCTATATGTTAACATGTTAAAGCATGGACATATTGTCTATATTGTGACATGTTAAAGCATGGACATATTTTCTATATGTTAACATGTTAAAGCATGGATATATTGTCTATATTGTGACATGTTAAAGCATGGACATATTGTCTATATGTTAACATGTTAAAGCATGGACATATTGTCTATATGTTAACATGTTAAAGCATGGACATATTGTCTATATGTTAACATGTTAAAGCATGGACATATTGTCTATATTGTGACATGTTAAAGCATGGACATATTGTCTATATGTTAACATGTTAAAGCATGGACATATTGTCTATATGTTAACATGTTAAAGCATGGATATATTGTTTATATTGTGACATGTTAAAGCATGGACATATTGTCTATATGTTTACATGTTAAAGCATGGCATATGTCTATATTGACATTGTTAAAGCATGGATATATTGTCTATATGTTTACATGTTAAAGCATGGACATTGTCTATATTTGACATGTTAAAGCATGGACATATTGTCTATATGTTAACATGTTAAAGCATGGATATATTGTCTATATTGTGACATGTTAAAGCATGGATATATTGTCTATATTTTACATGTTAAAGCATGGATATATTGTCTATATTTTACATGTTTAAGCATGGACTATGTGTCTATATTAACAATGTTGAAAGCATGGATATATTGTCTATATTTGACATGTTAAAGCATGGATATATTGTCTATATTTGACATGTTAAAGCATGGAGATATTGTCTATATTTGACATGTTAAAGCATGGATATATGTCTATATTTACATGTTAAAGCATGGATATATTGTCTATATTTTACATGGTTAAAGCATGATATATTGTCTATATTTACATGTTCCAGCATGGACATATTGTCTATATTTTGACATGTTAAAGCATGATATATGTCTATAATTTACATGTTAAGCATGGACAATTGTCGTAAGTTTGACATGTTAGACGCATGGGATCTATGTGCTATATTTCACTACATTGTTAAAGCAAAGCATGGATATATTGTCTATATTTTACATGTTAAAGCATGGACATATTGTCTATATTATAAGCATGGAGTTTGTAAATCACACGTAGGCTCCAATGGAAATATGTGTGTCAGTAAACTGATGGTAGAGGTCTGTAATTTGACTTAAATCGCTTATTCATTTTGGAAGAAACTGCTGAGATGTTGTTTTTTTAGCTGTCATATTTTAATCTTATTGCATATAGTATGTATTTTAAAACAGGTTCAAAATAAACGGGACTAACTAACCTCTTTTCGCTGTAAATATCCACATTTTAAAGCTGATAAGGTGAAGGCTCCGGTGATTAAATTCACTGTAGACATCTCTGTTTCCTCCCTCCCTCTCCCCTTTCTCCCCCCCCCCCCCCCTTCAGGGAATCTGGGTGCAACAGTGGACCCCCCCTCTTTGAGAGAGCTTTTCTCCTCTGGATGTTATGGCTGAAATGGTACGTAGGCTCAGTCAAAAAGGCAAAAAATGTAGTTTTAAAAAATTAAGGCGCATGAAAACGGGCCAGAGGAGACATGAGGGCCTGAGTGTGCCTGTCCCTTTTTTTCATGTTTTTTAAGATCAGAGCTGGGCAATATGTCGATATTATATTGATATTATATCGATATCGTGATGTGAGACTAGATATCGTCATAGATTTTGGATATCGTCATATGGCATAAGTGTTTCCTGGTTTTAAAGGCTGCATTACAGTGGAGTGATGTCATTTCCTGAACTCACCAGACTGTTGTAGCTGCTCTATTATTATTATTATTATTATTAGTCATGATATCCACATTACTGATGATTACTTACCAAAAATCTCATTGTGTCAGTATTTTGTGAAAGCACCGATAGTCAACACTGCAATATCGTTGCGATATCGAGGTATTTGGTCAAAAATATCGTGATAATAGATTTTCCCCACATTGCCCAGCCCTAGGACCGCGTACGAAGGAGGTCGGGATGTTTGGGCCGTAAAACCCTGCTCAGGGCGCCCAGGGGGCTCATCTGGGACAGGGTGCGCCCATATGTAGAGGTTTCCTCCTCCACCCAGCGGCCGCGGGTTTGACTCCGCCCTGCAGGCTCTTGATGCATGTCACCCCCCCCCCCATTCTCCCCTCTTAAGTCTGCAGCTGTCCTATAAAAATAAGGGCCTACAATGCCCAACAAATGTACTAAAAAATAAATAAATGAAACCGCTGTTTCGAAGTTTGTGTCCTGGAGAAAGACTTTGAACCAGTACA
>NW_022605575.1:34691-35872 GCF_008692095.1 Etheostoma spectabile
GGCTCACCTGGTCGTGTCTTTAATATTTATTTATTTAGTTATTTATCACATCGTCACCCCACTGGATGTCCTTTTATGTCTTGTGTTTTTATATTTTTAAGTTGGAATGCGTCACTTGAGTGTCACAACTAATCGAAAAGTGAGAACCTGTTGAGCAAATGAAAAAAGTGAGAGGAAATGAGAAAGGAGAAGAAAGATTTTTATTTATTTTTTTAAATCAAAGTCCCTTTTTTGGACCATTTGAAATCACGATAATCAAAGCAAGTCAAGGAAAGAAAATCTTTAAAAAAAACAACAGAAACCACATTAAAACCTGTCAGTCAAATGAAGAGGGAAGGGACAAAACAGTCAGTCGTGCCCCTTATGAGGTCATTAGGGGCAAGGTTACCTCCCCTTTCTCTCTTTCTCTGCTTTGCACGCCCAGAGAATCATCCCCCCCCCAGCCTCCACCTTGATGACCAAATGCACTCATTACTCTTGTTAAAATAGCATTTGTTAAAAAAAAAACTACATTGCCCAGATGTTTCAGGAAAAGATGTTCCATTGATCTCCGTTTTTTCCAAAATTCAAAAGGAAGATCTTGGGCAGATAATATATGAAATACAAATATAACATGAAACAAAATTTAAATCTCACACTCTTAAAATTTTTATTTTTATTTAAACCAAACTACTGTTACTAATACTACTACTGAAATTACCATGCTTAAGATAATTTGTCATAGATCTGCAAAATTAAACCAGGAATTGCTTCTTCTTCTTCTTCTTCTTCTTCTTCTGCCTCTCTGCGATGGCTCCCTCAGACCATAAAGCATTCTGATTGGCTAGTGTTACCCACACTGATTGTTTACAGTGTGACAGACAGATTGGAGACGAATGTGTTAATTATGAAGCCGACGACATGTTTTTTTCCTCGAGTGTTTTAATCAAAGAAAAAGACAATTTTCTATGAAAAGCGTTGCTCCGACTCTGTGGCGGTGGAACTTGGTCTAACGCACAATATTCAATCATTTTACCCAATTTGAGCGATTGTTGTCCCCCCCCCCCCCCCCCCCCCCCCGCTTTCCTTTCTGCCTTTTAACCCTCATGTTGTCCTCGGGTCAAATTGACCCGTTTTCTCATATCAATGTTCTTTTTAATTCCCCAAAATAACATGATTGATTCCAACAACGTTCCTTGGCA
>NW_022605575.1:37399-40947 GCF_008692095.1 Etheostoma spectabile
CCACACACACCACACACACACACACAACACACACCCACACACACACACACACCCTTTAACGTGCCGAGGCGCTCAGCAAACTAATTGAAAAAAAGAGGCTTCAATACGATCAAAGTGGATAAAAACCTTCCTCCTTTTGTGTGTGAGCCCGAGCTCGGAGCCTCCACTCGGCCACATCTCACCCCAGATAACACACACATCTGCGTCTCCACATGGCATCGGTCACAAAAACGAACACACTCGTCTCCGTACCAACTGTCAAGCTCATCCCCGCTGCAACCCTGAAGGCTTCTGGGATACCAGAGCCCAGGTCTGCAGCGTCGTCGGTGTTGTTGTCTTATCAATTCAAGGAGCACTGATTGGGTGAAACAGATGAAAATGTGCTTTGTTTTTGTGTGGGTGTGTGTGTGTGTGTGTGTGTGTGTGTGTGTGTGTGCTGTGTGGGTGTGTGTGCTTTGTAACACCTATATGACACGATTGAACCACCCTGTGGCGTTTTAACCCATTTCCAGAAACGGCGACGATTCAAATATGAGATTGGAAGTCGAATCTGACTCTCAGGAGAGGTCAAACTCAATTTATAAGGGCCCCACTGGACAAATAGTGTACCTCAAGGGCCAGACATCTACAGTTATTGAAGTGTTTTATTACAAAAATTTGAGGGGGTTGGCACACAACTAGCCAGGAAAATGGTCCAAAATAGCGGCGAAATTTGCAAAAAAAAGCCACAAATAAAGTCTGAAAAGGGACTTTAACTAGGCCAGGCCAGAATCTAATGTGGAAGTGTATGGATCAACTCATAGACTAATCATTCGTGGCCGAATTTGCAGTTTGAGGTGATTGGTTTGGTGTGTATTTACTAATGTTCATCAATGAAAAAAAGTGTTCTAGCAAACAAGTTCCACTCTCGAGGTATGTTGCAGCGGCACCGTTGCTCTGACGGGCCTCTGCAGACCAATTGTTGATCCCGTGTGCTCTCCAGTCCTCTTGTGTGGAAGACCCGCCAGAACCCCACTGGGCAGCGCCTGTGGAGGAGGGTCTGGCGATGCGAGAGCGACTGTCCACAGTGTTCAAACACATGCCCTCATCCATATTTTGCTTTTTCAAGTCTGACTAGAGGACAACACAGAGCTGTCATCCTCGAGATGACTTTGAGCCCTCTCACCCGGAAATACATGTAAGGCGCGAGACTGAATGGCGTTCTACGCTGGTCCGCTTCACAGTCCTCTCGCTCTGATGTGTGCCAGGGGTTGACACCTTGACGGGTGGATGTTTCGCTGGGGCGGGGGGAAGCATCCATCCATCCAATCCAGCCATCCACCAGCGTTCTGACTGAACAAAAAACAACAATACATCCCATTATTATTGTTTTCTTTTTGCGCAGCTTGTGTTCCAGGTGATCATGTCTTTGGAATTGAAAGCACTTCTTGGCCACTCAGTTGCATAACTGACCGCAGGGTGGATGTATTAAGGTCGTAGTTCCTGGGCGGGGGGGGGGTCATTGATCCATCATGCTCCTACGCTGGTTTTGATGCGCTGTGGAAACAAAGCTCCAGTGATCGAGTACTTATCCCCCCCCCCATCCCCCCCCCGATGATATACTGAGTGAAAAGTCCTTCTCTCCAGCAGGATATGACCCGGGGTGGTGGGAAGTCTGCAGCCTACAACTTACTGACTTCTTGTTGGGCACTTGGGTGCTAAATTAAATTTTTTATGCCCCGACCAAAGGGCCTCATTATCCCCTTGTATGGTATTCGGGGTGAAAATGGTACCCATTTTAAATTTTACAAGAAGAAAATGTCCAAGTTACATTTTTTTTTATTGAAAAATCAATGTCCTTTCTTAATCATGTGATTCATATGTAGTCCTGACTCAATCAGAACATATTCTGGCTATGCACTTATGTTGTTTCCATAGTGCGACTTTTACACGGCATTCTGCCTATGATTTAAAAAATAACCCCCACTCCATGTTAATAGTGGTAGTAGAGACTGTATGCCTTTCACTAAACCTCGCTGTATCTAGCTGTTGGACCGTGCAGCTGACGGACCCATATGTGTTAATATATCGGAAGTCAGCATGTTTTCACCCCCCAATACGTCCCGGGGCGTGTGCGGCCGCGGGCCCCCGAGAGGGTACGGGGAGGTGCCACCACTCGGGGTCCCTCTCGCCCCCTCCCTCCTCCTTCCCCCCCCCCTCCCGTCTCTCCGACGTCGCTCCTTCGCGTCCCCCCCCCCGTGCGCCGGTCCGCCTGCGGTCCTTCCTGCCCCGCCGCGTGGCGTCGGCCGACGCCCCCACGGCTTTCTAGGTTTTCTTTTGTTGCTGTCCCCTTGCATTGACAGTGATGATTTGTGTGTCGCCCCGGGTGACTTCCCACCACTTCATGCTTGGTTCTCTGGTGGCGTCTAGTGCGGCTTCGCGCTGCAGGGGGGGGGGGGCTGTTGTGTGAGGCTGGAGGTGCCAATAACAGTTATTGTGGATGTGTTATGAATGCTTTTCACTGAAGAGCTTCAGGATTGGAGGGACAATGGGTCGAGAATCTCGTTAAGTTACAGTCGTACCGAGGCCAGGTCCACACTGAGCCGCCTGAGGAAGAACTGTCCCCCCTCGCTTTTGATCCTCCATCTACAATAAACCAGCAGTTACCCCAAATAGAGATTTTTCTTTTTTTCTCAAATCCTGATTCAGTTGAGTCTTACTTTCATCCCTGGCTTTTCCATCTAGTGCCGTATCCAAAGTGCTTTCACGCCTCATTTCTCCAATTTATTGGTTTCCATCCCCATCCTGGAGAAATTCACAGGATTATGTGGACTAATCAATTAGTTGATTCATTGTAAAAAAGGACTGATTTGATAATGATCGGTCAGAAATAATAATGATAAATAAGAATAAATACACACTTCCAACTCCTGGGTTAAACAGGCACCAGCTAATTTCTGGGTTTGAAATAACATCCAAATAAATAACAACAACCTGAACATTGGGTTATTTTTATTTTTTTATGAACCCAAATGTTGGGTACATTGTAGTTAATATAACCCAACTTCTGGGTTAAACACTTGACTGGGTCAAGTGTTTAATGTTGGGTTAACATAGCCCAACATTTTGACCCAGTACCAAATGTTGGGTTAACATAACCCTGGGTTAACATGTGATGCTGTTCTATCACAATGTACGCAACACACAAGTGTGATTGTTCATATTATAAACTATGTGGACATGATAATATAATAACTCCATAACATAAACCCTTCCAAGGAAAAATACATAATAGAGAGAGAGAGAGAGAGAGAGAAGGCCAACCCTATAGCCCAGAACATGGGTTACTCTTTGAAAAATAACCCAGAAACCCCCCAAAAAACAGGAATATGGTCAAAATATTAGCCCTATAACCTAGAAAATGGATACTCGCTGAAATAATAACCCATAATTTTAACCCAACGCAAATAACCAAAGAACTGGGTTAGAGAAATAACCCAGGTGTGTAAGTAGTCCTGCAGGCACAGACGTGGTAGAGTGTAGCTTCAAGTGATGTGTTTGTTGGGGGG
>NW_022605575.1:40957-47148 GCF_008692095.1 Etheostoma spectabile
GGGGGGGGGTCCTGCAGTGGCCCACTTGGCTTGGTCTGCAGTCTGTTGTTTGGCAAACTCTGCCGGAGGATTTAACGCTTCGTTTTGACACATTTCACACCTTTCTGCTGCAAACCAAGTTCACCTGAACAACACTCTGCTTTGATAAATTGGAAAAACTAGGTGTTGTTAGTTGACTTTCTTAAAATGATGGCCGACTATGATGTGTGTGTAACATAAAAATACTTATGTATACGTATTTTGAGCTATCCACGCATATGTCTTTGCTATTCATTCGTTCATTCATTCATTCATTCGTTCATTCATTCGTTCATTCATTCATTCGTTCGTTCATTCGTTCATTCGTTCATTCATTCGTTCATTCATTCGTTCATTCATTCATTCATTCATTCATTCATTCAAACGTTTATTTAACCTGGATAAAAAAAACTCCTTGTGATTAAAAATCTCTTTTACAAGAGTTTCCTGGCAAGTGGCAGCAGCACGGTGTCAAATAGACACAGAGACACTTCCAGGTAAAGACAGAGACACAGAGACACTTCCAGGTAAAGACAGAGACACAGAGACACTTCCATGTAAAGACAGAGACACAGAGACACTTCCAGGTAAAGACAGAGACACAGAGACACTTCCAGGTAAAGACAGAGACACAGAGACACTTCCAGGTAAAGACAGAGACACAGAGACACTTCCAGGTAAAGACAGAGACACAGAGACACTTCCAGGTAAAGACAGAGACACAGAGACACTTCCAGGTAAAGACAGAGACACAGAGACACTTCCAGGTAAAGACGACACAGAGACTTCAGATCCCAGTATTATGGACCATTAAGGTCTATATAAGACGACTCAATACATTATTAGGGACACCTAGTCTATATAAAAGCCTTATACCAGTATAGGGACCATAAGGTCTATATAAGAGACTTCAGATACATAGTGGACCACTATGTCTTATAAAAAGAGACTTCAGATACAGTATTAGGGACCACTAAGGTCTATATAAAGAGACTTCAGATACAGTATTAGGACCACTAAGTCTAAATAAAAAGACTTCAGATCAGTATTAGGGACCCTAGGTCTATATAAAGAGACTTCAGAACAGTTAGTAGGGACCACTAAGGTCTATATAAAAGAACTGCAGATACAGTATTAGGGACCACTAAGGTCTAAATAAAAGAGACTTCAGATACAGTATTAGGGACCACTAAGGTCTATATAAAAGAGATTTCAGATACAGTATTAGGGACCACTAAGGTCTATATAAAAGCGTTGGATGGTTAGGTAGGTAGCAAACATTCAGCTCCCAGTAAGATGTACATAGATCAAGAGAAATGTCCTTCCTTCTTATACTCTCTCTCCTTTCTCTCTCTCTCTCTCTCTCTCTCTCTCTCTCTCTCTCTCTCTTCTCTCCTCTCTCTCTCTCTCCTCTCCTCTCTCTCTCTCTCTCTCTCTCTCTCTCTCTCCTTCTCTCTCTCATTACTTCTTCATGGAAACCTCTTTGCCAGGTTGGCCTTAAAAGACTTCTCAGTGCCCCTGGCCGTGCTTTAACTCCCTCTGAGCTCTGGCTTCATCACGGGAGGCCGTCCTCCCTCCACATCTCCCCGGGTCTCATGTGCATTTGTGTATGTAAATGCCATCTGTCGTTGTGTATCCACACACTGGCGTCACAGTCTGTTGTGCAACCAACACACACACGTTGTAAAGCTCTGGACACACGGCTGCATCTGTTGTTGTTGTTGTTGTCACGACCTCGTGCACGCTCCTCGTGAACACCTTCGAAAGCACAACGCGAGTCGGTTGGATTACAGAACCCAGCCTTTAGTAATTAATTAATTGTCTCATGTGCTTCTGAGGGAAATGCATGTCATCGTCCTCGCCACGAGGAATTAATGGAGGGGGTGGGGGGGGGGGGAGAAGAGTGTGACAGGGCAGATAAAAAGTGAGAGAAGATGAGAAGGATTGGCCTATTACGCTCCATTAGACTCTTCTCAATTTGAAGGGAGGTCCGCTGTGTGTTGGCCTCTTTACGCCGTCTCATCTAACAGAGACGTAAGCTATGTGTGAGGGAGGAGGGAGGGAGGGAAGGAGGGAGGAGGGAGACGGCTGGTGAGGGGAGGGAGGGAGGAAGAGGGAGGGAGGAGGGAGGAAGGAATGAGGGAGGATGGAGGAATGACAGCATTCATTTTGATTCAATTCAGTTTTTAATTACTATATAGCACCTAACTCACAACAACAGTTATCTCATTGCGCTTTCTATAAGAGCGTCTAGACCAGGACTCTGGGTGTTATTATCTCCCAGGTCTTTCCATAAAGAGCGTGTAGACCAGGTACTCTGGGATTATTCTATCTCCCAGGTTCTTCCATAAGAGAGGTCTAGACCAGTCTCTGGATGTTATTATCTCCCAGGCCTTTCCATAAAGAGCAGGTCTAGACCAGGATCTGGTGATGTTATTTATCTCCCAGGTCTTTCCATAAGAGCAGGCTAGACCGGACTCGGGATGGATTTATCTCCAGGTCTTTCCATAAGAGCAGGTCTAGACCGACTCTGGGGATGTTATTTATCTCCCAGGCTCTTTCATAAAGAGCAGGTCTAGACCAGGGCCTGTTGCACGAAACTAGGATAAGGGATAAGCCGGATATTCCAGTTATCCTGAATGAATTTAGCTTGGACTCGGTTGCACCGAACCAGTTGAATATGACCCAGCCAAGTAACCCTGGATTATTCTTGCGGCTAGCCTGGTCCAGAGCAGGCTAACAGCCGGGCTAAGATTATCCTGGAGTCCATTTGCAAATCAGCTGCCTTCTGATCCGAAATAAACTGTTTAACAGTTATTCATGTTCCTTCTGTGTGTCGGCTTTATTTTATTAATCCATTAGCCTACTTGTCACTTTGTTTTCGCGAGTTTGATTTTAAACCCTACTACGCTGTTTAGATGTAGACATGGTTGCACTGGCACCCTGATGTGTGAGTGGACTTTTCCCGGTGGCCGGTGGCCGCCGCTGCCCGCGGGTGCTGCCCCGTGCCCGGTGGCCAGTGGCTATTGCTGCCAGCAGACTACGAGTCGCGTCAGTGTCCACTCTCTCTGTAAAATAGATATGAGCAGCGCAGCGTCCGTGGTCGAGCTTCAGGTTTCACGGACGCGCTCCGGGATTAAGTGTGACGATATTAATGTAGCGATATTCTCAATGATAATAATGGCAGACTGGTCAGAGACCAATCATTCATGATTTCATTTCTTTGCTTGTCCTTCTCTAATAAAGGGTGTTTGTGTTACTCCTTAATAAGTGGCCTATTGTTTTTGTTATAGCTTACATTGGTTTCATAACCTTCTCAATAAGTTCCCATCCCTGGACCAATAGTGCTATACAGCACGTATGTAGTGTATTTACATTCATCACACCGGGAACACCCAATGCTTCTAATCTTTTTATTTTGGTGCGGTCACTTGTCAGAAGAATAAAAAAACATGAATATTGTTTTACATATAGTTCACAGCGTGTATTAAAGTCATTTACTTTTTTTTCAGTGTTGTCCCTTTCTGATTGTTCTGTATGAACATAATGTACAAAGAATTAGATATAGCTTATAGATTTGGGCTTGGTTGTAAAACATGTTCTCACGTTGTGAAAAAGGTTTGAATAAGCCTAAAGTCCGTAGGGTCCATTTCCCGAGGAACTTAGTTCCTCTGTCTCTCTTTGAGGCAAAGTAGAATATTTTAAACCCCCACACATTCAGTAGGGTCCGCTATGTTGGGCTTGTTTTCTCCGTTTGATAAGACCGTATTCCTTTTGCATATTCTTCCCCTCCTCGTTACAGTCCATTAGAGCTGCTGTTCATGGGTGAAACATTGGCGCATGCGTCTCTCATCTCTGCATCAGTAAATCTGTGATCGATAACTTGGTCTATTTGAGAAGACCGTGAACGTGCACTTATCCCAGCTATCTACACCTGGCTGACATAGCTTCCCTGTTCTCCTGGCTCGGCAAACGTGCAACCCGATTACCGGGATGAGCAATCACACTAAGTCAAGCTGCGCTTTTTTCACTTATCCTGGATATCTTTATTCTACTTTCATGCAACAGGCCCAGGACTCTGGGATGTTATTTATCTCCCCGGTCTTTCCATAAAGAGCAGTCTAGACCGGACTCTGGGATGTTATTATCTCCCAGGTCTTTCCATAAAGAGCAGGTCTGACCAGGACTCTGGGATGTTTATTTATCTCCCAGGTCTTTCCATAAAGAGCAGGTCTAGACCACTCTGGATGTTATTTATCTCCAGGTCTTTCCATAAAGAGCAGGTCTAGACCGGACTCTGATGTTATTTATCCCCAGGTCTTCCATAAGAGCAGGTCTAGACAGGACTCTGGGATGTTATTTATCTCCAGGTCTTTCCATAAAGAGCAGGTCTAGACCAGGACCTGGATGTTATTTATCTCCCAGGTCTTTCCATAAAGAGCAGGTCTAGACCAGGACTCTGGGATGTTTATTTACTCCCAGGTCTTTCCATAAAGAGCAGGTCTAGACAGACTCTGGGAGTTTATTTATCTCCCAGGTCTTTCCATAAAGAGCAGTCTACCGGCTCTGGACACCACACACACACATACACAGAAAGGACACACACAGACACCCCACACACACACAAAACACACACAGACACCACACACACAGAAAACACCACACACAGACAACATACAGAAACAGACACACACACACAGAGAAACACACACACAGAAAGACAAAGACACACACACACACAGAAAGACACACACACACACACACACACAGAGACACACACACAGAAAGACAAAGACACACACACAGAAAGACAAAGACACACACACACACACAAAGACACATACACGCACACACAGAGAAACACACAGAAACAGACACTCACTCACACACACACACACACACGCACACACACACAGAAAGACACACACACACACACACACACACACACACACACACACACACTTTAATTTCAGATGCTTTCAGAAGGGGGTCCGGCCTCGAGGGGCGTCCGATCAAAATAAAACTCGGCGCGGTCATTTGGAAGGAAAAGGGCCGGACATTTATAATTCATTCATGAGTTTATTTCATCAACTAAGTCAAATATCTCTGACTGTATTACTGCATGTCTCTTATTTTACATTTATTTTACATTTATTTTACATTTATTTTACATTTTTGTTACTTGTTGTCGCTTCTATTTGACAGTTTTCGTTGCTTTTTTTGACGTTTTCGATGCCTTTTAATTAGCGCTGCACGATATAAGGAAATTATCTAATATGATTATTTTGACTGATATTGCGATATGATTCACAATATTAGAGGGAAGGATCATTTGTGTATCCTAAAATATTAAAATCTAAAAAATTAAGGTGATTTATAGTGTTATTTTCGCGAGGATCTGTACACAACAAAGTGGTGTGACACATATTTTGCCTTTAAAAACAAAGGGGCCCCACCTGCAATTTGGATATTGCATTACTCGATATCGCGATTTTTCATTCATTCATTCATTCATTCATACATACAGTACACAGACATACATACATACATACAGTACACATACATACACACATACATCCATTCATTCATTCATTCATTCATTCATACATACAGTACACATACATACACACATACATCCATTCATTCATTCATTCATTCATTCATACATACAGTACACATACATACACACATACATCCATTCATTCATTCATTCATTCATTCATACATACAGTACACAGACATACATACATACAGCATACAATCCATACACACATACATCATTCATTCTTCATCAGTCATCCATCAGTACACAGACATACATAATACATCCTTACACAGACAATACATAAACACAAATCATTCATGTCATTCATTCATTCATTTTCATCAGTATACATCCAGTAGAAAAAACCCGACATCTACCTATACACACCTACATACACACACACATACATTCATTCATTCATTCATTCATTCATACATACAGTACACAGACATACATACATACACACACACATACATACATACATTCATTCATTCATTCATTCATACATACAGTACACATACAGACAGACAGTCATTCATTCATTCATTCATACATACAGTACACAGACAGTCATTCATTCATTCATTCATACATACAGTACACAGACATACATACATACATACACACA
>NW_022605575.1:47230-64587 GCF_008692095.1 Etheostoma spectabile
ATACATACAGTACACAGACAGACCGACAGACCTGGACTTAAATTCACACCTGGTCACTTTATCACTTTATCACTGGACTCAACTCTGACACTTTAATAATAATTTATGGTCTTTTCTTTGTTTATTTGACCCGGCGTACCCGTAGGTCGTGTGATATTGGGCCGTAAAACTCTTCTCAGGGCGCCCAGAGGGGGGCTGCCTCTGGGCACAGTGTGTGGCGCCCATTGTCAGTTTCCTCCTCCACCCAGCGTCCGCGGGTTTGACTCTGCCCTGGACAGCTCTTGATGCATTTCACCCCCCCCCCATTTCTCCCCTCCTTAATCTGCAGCTGTCCGTTGTCAAAAATAAGGGCCTCATTCCACAATCAATGTCTAAAAAATAAACTAAATGACCCGCTGGTTTCGAATGTTTGGTTGTCCTGTCGAAATACTTTGAACCATTACACATGGTTGTTCTTTTTTCATAACCTTATGGCGCCTGGGCATGAAAAGGTCCATTCAGGAGAGGTTTTTTAACATTAGATGAGTCCCACCCCCCCCCTCCCCCTAGGGGTCATCCTTCTCTGCCTGAAATGAGAGCTCAGGTGCCCCGGAGTGAATGTTATGCCACCCCATTATGATGCTTGTGTGTGGCAGGTTACACCTCCCCTTCTCGCTTACATTCCACTCTAATTTTGCCCCCCCGCCCTACCCCGCATGAGAGAGAAAGCATACGTCGGGGGCCGGCTTTCAAACACGAGCAAAATGCAGTGGGTCTATACTACCGAGACAGCATATGGACCATTACGTCTAATGGAGCTAGTATATAAGTAATGTATGATATAAGATATTGCCTGCCGGTCTGGCCCCGTTTGGCGGAGTGGCACCTAGACAACATAGTGTGTGTTTGGCCACGCGGCGCTTTCTGATTTTAGAATTATGGTTTGTGGTTGTTTTTGAACGCAGACATAACAATCTCAGCTACCGTGGATTTGTAAGAATAAGGTACTGCAACCTTTTGGTTGCAGCCAGCATGTTTCTCTACTGGTGCAACCCACCTTAGCCGAGCACTCCAGCCACCTCCTATGTGTGTGGGTGTGGGTGGGGTGTGTGGTGGTGTGTGGTGTTGCGCGTGTGTTGCGCTTGCAGTGTTTTATTATTTTTGTTCCGGATCTCTCAGTTTTATACATCCATGTCATTCTCGCAGCCAGTCCTTGAGTTTCCCCCCCCCCACCACCCCCCCCCTCCCCCACTCTCCAACCTTCCGGTGATTGGACCTATCTGGTCGTCTCCCCCCTGGTCTCGCACCGCCGAACTACACACTCATGTCTTTCTGAGGGCCGCTGCCAACTTCCTCCCAATTTCATCTTCTGCTTTTGTAGTAGTTTTTTTTAAAGCTATTGTCTCATCAATGTTGCCATGTGATTTGACTACGGAGTTGTTGGTGTTGGAGACATATCGTGCCTACGATATTTTCTATGGACTCTTGGCTTTACTTTGGACCCCAGATGCGACAGAAAATGGTGGAACGTGACAGGCCAGTCATTATACAAAGACAATATGGCCGCTTAGAGTCATGACTGACCACGGACAAAACAGTCTGAGAGTTGTGTCGGGGGGGTGTTTTCAGGAAACAGATGAGATCCAATGACACAATTTTAGATTTGGCAAAGGGAAACCGAGAAGGAGTGCATGAAATGGGGGGGCTCCATAAAAAAGAGCCCAGACACTCAACTATAGAGACCCCTGGGAGGCTGTCTGGTATCTAGGCGCGCGGCAACCAGAATGATGGACGAGCAACAGGGACGTCACCCCTTGGTGTTCGTGGTCTGGTTTGTGGTTCGCGAGCAGTTTGGCGTTTTTTGTTGGTGTGCCGTCCCATCTCTTGGTAATATATTGGAGCCCGTGTGTGTTCCAGAATCAGGCGGTTGACATGAACCATTGTACCCACAGCTACGATACTCTACACACGTAATCGGTTTATATTCATGTAATCATAATCCGACTGCTGGCTGTCGACGCAGTACTTTAGCGCCAGTAAAGCGCTTCTAATTCCCCCGGGAGTGTTTAATCCAAACCATGCTCTATTTCTAAGGCGCGAGTCTTTTCTCGGCACAACTCGTACCGACGGCTATATTCATATATACTTTGATATAAATATATATATATAATTGGTTTGATGTGCTATAACTCATAAGTCATAAATTGTTGTTGTTCGCGCAGCGTCCATTTTCTGGAAAACCGTACTGTGTCTCGGCCTAAAACAAGTCGCCCGCCAGTCTCGTGTGCGCAGACTTCAGCGGGTCTGGAGGGTGGGGAGAAAACCACAGGTGTAGACCACTCGAGTATTTGAAAAAACAAAAAACCACACGTCGGCGCCTGGCACCACACCGGGGACTGTCTGTGCCCGGGGAACGCGCGCTGACGGCCGGAGTAGAGCTCGCGTAGGGAGCGCCGCCCCTGCTACATCGCCTCGGCGCGTCCAGTCGCCGGGGGAAGTTCAAGGCTCACTGAGCGAAGTGGATGACCGGGGTGTCTGCCAGAGGTTGGTTGGTCCAGTTCGAAAAAAAGACTAGACTAAGCTCAACGGAAAATAATACAACAAAGACGGACTGTTCCCGTAGCTGTAAGGGTTGATGGGGGAACTCCGGTCCGGGGTGCAAGGCATACCTGCCCCCCCCAGCGCTGTGGCGGCAGTGTGAGAGTTTGGGTCAGTCAGACCCAGTGAGCCCAGTGAGACCATGGAGACCCAGTGAGACCCAGTGGACCCAGTGGACCCAGTCAACCCAGTGAGCCCAGTCATGCGCCAGTCGAACCCATGAGACCCAGTGGACCGAGTCGACCTTTCAGAGCGAGATGGCTGAGAGTCCATATATGAGTGGAGGGTCCGTAAAGGGCCCTTAGGCCTAATAAAGCCCCACCCCAGGGTAGAGGCTGGAAGGGCTATACAGTACACACAGTCCTCAGCACACACACACACCCCACACACACACACACACACACACACACCCACACACCACACCACTTATAAATACACATACAATACTACATACATAACCAACACACACACACACACACACACAACACAGACACAAACACACACACACACACACACCCTGATATATACACATACTCATACACACACACACACACCACCACCACACCCACACACACAGACCTAAACCCACACCCCAACACGACAGACACACACACACAACATGCAGACAATATACATACATGCACGCACGCAACACACACAGATATATAACACACACATGCACTAGCACACACACCCATACATACATGCATTGCACGCGACGCCCACCACACATATATAGATAGGACCATACACACATATATCTACTATAATAATCTATATACCCACGCACACACCCCACTTCCCCCTACTGTTATATACCACCACACAGACACACACTACTTTATAACCATTTTCAGAACACAAGTTTACACACGCACAACATATTACACACACACACACATACACACACACACAACCCACATATATATCCCACACCACACATCCTACGCATCCACACACACCACCATAAAAAATCACACACATATATTATCACCACGCACACAACACATTATATATATATTATACACACACACACACACACACAAGCACACCACACACACACTACTTTCCTCTTCGTATTCCTTTTTTCCATTCCTAGCTCCTACTCATTAGTGTAGAACAACCACACGTAAATGCACAACGCATACACACAAACTCTGTTTTTTTTGGTCCTGGTCTCCGTGGTGGCGTTTATTGAATTAGGGGACGATGGCTGCTCCGTTGTTGGATCCAGCCAGAGTCTCGCTCCTCCATCGCTGGCTCTTATTCAGGCTAATGGAAGCAGAGGAGCGTGTGTGTTGTGTGTGGGTGTGTGTGTGTGTGGTGTGTGTGTTGTGTGTGTGTTGTGGGTGTGTTGGTGTTGTGTGTGGTGTGTTTGTGGGTGTGTGTGTGTGTGTGTTTGTGTGTGTGGTGTGTGATGTGTGGTGTGTGGTGTGGTGTGTGTGTTTGTGTGTGGGGGGTGGGGGCTGTGCATTTCCACAAAGAATAATATCTGCCCACACCCTTTGGGTGTAATCGGCCGATTTCGCCCAGGAATGCTTCTGGACTACTATCAGTGTCCTTATTGCTCGCATTAGCTGTAAGCGTTTAATGTCGAACGGCAAGTTATGAATGCGAAATACCTGTATTTTAGCCCTATGCAACGAAAAAACGCCCAGTGTGAGGTTCCTTCACTCATAGCTCAAAATATAAAAATGGAACTAGGTCTCATGATCACACTTCGTGATCAATTATAGGCCAGTTTCTAAGGCCGGACTTGGAATCCAGGAGCTTGTTTATAACCGTCCGTTCATCGCTAAATATCAGGTAAATACCCCAACCTGAGTATTAAATTGGCTTACAAAAACCCCCGTAACTGAGTAACCCTCTCCTGAGATATCCGCTGCGAGGGCCCCCCTACCTTCTGTTAGAGGAGTTTGGATGCATATATAAACCTTATCCCCGACTTGCTGTCGTTTCATAAGATCGAAAAGATTGTGCATTCGAGTCAACAACACGTTAGGCTTTTCTGTGGAATGAAGACGCTCACTAAAAGGAAGCCATGATCCGCCCCATAATCTAGGGCGCTCAGAACAAGAATACGTTCAGTTGCGCTGACCCAAGTGGAACACTTTTCTTACAATCTCTTGTAAAAACAAATCCCTGACACATCATTTGCTTTGGTGTGTGAAATGAGTTTACTAAAGTAGCGTATATCGTAATAACTAGGTAATTCAATGTTTACAATAAAAGGTGTTTACTGTGTTGTCAATCATCCGCTTTGCTCCCTGGTTCGTGTCTATTAAAGTTATTTATTTAGTTCTTTATACATGTCCCCGCCACTTCGGGATGGCTCCTTTTTAATGTCTAGTTTGTTTTTATAATGGTAGTTTTAGTGTTTAATTCGTCCCTTGAGATAGTCACCAACTAAGGGCGAAAAGGTTTGAAAACCTGTTTGCAGCAAGATTGAAAAAAGATGCGGATGAAATGAAAGGTATGAAGAAATGTGCTTATGTCTTTAAGTTTGTTTATTTCTCAACACATACACACAGGCCCCTTTTTATTCTTGGACTCTGTGGTAAACGACCGATCATCAACAGCAGTCATAGTAAAGAAAATCATTAACAAACAAACGACTACCAGAACTCTACCATTAAAACGGTTCAGTCACAATGAAGATGGGAAAGGGACAGAATCAGGCCATATCGTCACTGGCCACCGTATAGTCGCGGCATTGACGGGGGCATCGGTCCGCCCCCTTTCAGCGTCGTTATCATCCTGCTGTTGCAACTGCCCAGGTAAGTAATCATCCCCCCCTCCCCAGCCCAAATCCTTAACCCATTGATGACCAAACTTGACTCATTACTCCGTTGTTAACATGCATTTAGTGTCAAAAAAAAAACTCTCATCACTCACCCATGATGTTGTCCGGAGAAAGATGGTCCAGTGACGCCGTTTTGGTTCCAAAAACTCAAAAGGAAGATCTTGTCAGTATAAGATATGAGAATACACAAATATAACATGAAACAAAATTTAAACTCACCTCACACTCTTAAAATTTTATTTTTATTTAACCAAACACTGTTACTACTACTACGACTGCAAGTACCATGCTTAGATATTTGCGCCATACGCATCCGGCAAATCAACCAGAATTTGTCCTTAGTCTTCGCTTCTTCTCTCTTGCTCTTCTTCTGCTGCTCTACCTCCCCCCCTCTGTTAGCGCTGCCTGTCCCTCAGACCGGTAAAGCATTTCCAAGCGCTCGATTGGCTAGGGTCTTTACCACCACCTGTGACTTGTTTACAGCTGTGACGACAGATTGAGACGAATGTGTCTACATTATGAATCCGACGAATTTATTTCGCTTTTTCCCTCGAGTGTTTTAATCACAGAACAAGACCATTTTCTATTAAAACTGGCGTTCGTCTCCTCCTCTAGTGGGCGGCTGTAACCTTGGTCTCTATGTCGCACAATAGTTTTTCAATCAAAATTTTTTTTTACCAAATTGAGTCGATTGTTGTCCCCCCCCCCCCCCCCGCTTTCCTTCTGCCTTTTAGTGTGAACCCTCATGTTGTCCTTCAGGGTCAATTGCCCCTTTTCCCTATATCAGTGTTGTCCTTGCTTTCTTCCCCAAAAGAAACATGATTGACTCTCCACACAAACGGTCCGAGCAATGCATCCTCCCTACATTCTGCATAATCAGGGGCGGGTGTAGTTGTTTTCGACTAGTGATTGAGAAAGTTGACGTCATATTTTCCAGATCTTTAGATGATATCCTCATCAACATCATAGTCCTGACTCCTTAGCCAGCTTTCATTTTAAGTCTCATAATTGTCCTAACTTACTCCGGCGTGCGTTCTACACTCCTTGCCGCGAGGTTAAACATTGGTCTTACAGTACTTCCTATAAATGAGTTTATTCTAACCCATCCAAAATTCCACAATTCACATGGGTAAAAACTAATAAGTTAACGAAGATGGTGTTACGTATGTTTCAACGGCACAAAAATTGACACACATTGGAAAAACAGGTACAAAAGGTAAGTAACGTTTAAACATTGATGGAGAAGCGTCAATAAAGTGTTAAGTTTTCACCTTCACTCCCACACAAGAGCAAATAGAAACGGATGCCATTCACTCCGATAATAAGGAAGTACACATTCTGACTGGGAAGGGAACAACAGAACCCGGTTTTAGGCACTTCCAGTACGTTGACACAGTTTAACAGCAAGCCACACTCCATCCCCGAGCAGGACGACGAACACACACGCACCAGCGCACGCACGCACGCACACACACACCAAACAGGGTTCTCTCAACGATCTTTGTGGGGACCGCAGTTCCTTGACTAATGGCCATGCTGCCTCTCGCCCTTACCCTAATAACCTATGAACCATCAAACCTACAATGCCTCAAACTTAATCCGCACCCTACCTGCAACCCCTCACCCTCACCCTCAATCCTTCAACACCCTCGACCCTTAAACCTAAACCCTCCACCCTAACCGTAAACCCTCCGAACCTACCACCATCTACCCTTCACCCGGTCAACCTGCACCTAACAACCGGAACCCGCACTCTAACCCTCAATCCAGCCGCAACCCTCACCTCTCACCCTCACCCTAACCGCGTGAACCCGAACCTACACCTTCAACCCATCACATCAACTCACCCGAAGCCAAATAACCTTAAACCTTAACCCCTCCCCTAAACGTACCCTGCAATTCCCCTCCACCTCTCCTACATCACATAATCATCTTCAACCTTTACACCCCGCCCACCCTACACCCTAGACACCTATACCTCCTCCCCTCACTCCTACCCTCAAACGCAGAACCGGCGAGACCACGCCTAACACGGAACCCCCCACACCCGCAACATCCGGATAACCATAACCTCAATCCGGAATGGGTCAGTCACGCACAACCTAACCTCTGTAGCCCGTACGTCGCTAACCCCAGCTCTTATTACCGCAAACAGCCTTTAACGTTTGGGGACTCCACCCTTTTGTTCTCCCACGACAAATGCGGCGGGACCCCAGAAGTGAGATGGTCTGGTATTCCCAGTTTTTTAGGTCCCCCCACCACTGAGATTAAACAAAGCACACACCACACACACACACACACACACCACCCACACCACTACACACCCACACACACACACCAAAAAGTGTCCCATTGTCCTCGGTCACCCCACAGTCAGTTATCTCCTTCTGAATTGCTACGGACCAACCCCTATAACGACCGACACTGCAGGACCTGGGGGCTTGTATCCCGATCCGTAGGGGTTGCAAGCGGGATGAGCTGCTGTCAGGTTGGTGGAACAGACCGAGGTGGTGGGGGCGGTGTTTTAGTGTGACCCGATGCCAGTTGGTGCACGAACTGCCATCGATGCTGTGTGCTTCGTATGGTTGTGCGTCGCGCGGGTTCAGCGAGTGTGGGCCCGTGTCAGAGGCACTCCGACGCCTGACTCACACACAAAAGGAGGAAGGGTTATTGTAGTCCTATAGTTGTCATCTGAGTAAAGGACCTTGTAGCCGCCGGTTCCTTTGTGTTCGGCATCCTAGTTTTGCGGATCTGCCTCTGGCATCCGTTATGACGGGTGCTAGTTATAGTCTGTGGTGGTGTGTGTGTGGGTGTGTGTGTGTGGTGTTTGTGGGGGGTGGGTTCTGTTGTGTGAGGCCCTGGAGGTGCCAGAACAGTTGAGTTGGAGGGGTTGATCTGTTCACTGAAGAGCTTCAGGAGTGGAGGGACAATGGGGCGGAATCTCTTAGTTACAGTCGTCCCGGGCCAGGTCCACACTGATCCGCCTGAGGAAGAACCTGTCCCCCCTCTCTTTGATCCTCCATTACAATAAACCAGCATTTACCCCACAGAGAGATTTTTCTTCTGTTGTTCCTCAAAGCCTGATGTCAGTTTGATCGTACTTTACTCCCTGCGTTTCCATCTAGTGCCGTATCCAAAGGGCTGTCACGCCTCCTTTCCTCGTCTCCAATTTAATTTATTGTTCCACATCCCCATCCTGAGACATTCACCGATTATTGTGCACTAATCAATTAGTTTGTTCAGTGTACGAAAAAGTACTGTTTGATAATGATCGGGCATAATAATAAATGACACAATCCGAACTTACAATACACAAAGACGATAAGTACCTATCCATACCTCCCGGGGATAAACCATGATCCAGCACCAGCTATGTTTGCGTGGTCTATTAGTGAAAAATAACCGCCAAAAGTCAAACATCACCCACAACCTGAACATTAGGGTTTATTGTTTATTTTGTTATGAAACCCCAACTGTTCCCGGTACAATGTGGCAGTCTCAATACTAACCCACCTCTTCGGAGATTTAGAACAAACCCACTCTTAGACTCGTTATGTGCAGTTTTAATTGCGGTCGAGTGTACACATAGCCCAACATATCTACCCAGTACCAAATGTTGGGTTAACATAACCCTGGTTACAGTGATGCTGTTTCCTATCACAATTTACGCAACACACAGTGTGATTAGGTCATATTATACACATGTGGACATGATAATATCTAACCCTCCATAACAGACCCTTCCAAGGAAAAAGACATAATAGAGAGAGAGAGAGAGAGAGAGAGCCAACCCTATAGCCCAGAACATGGGTGGACTCTTTGAAAAAGACACAGAACCCCCCAAAAACAGGAATAGGTCAAACAAATTATTACGCCCTATAACTAGAACCATGGATACTCGCGGAAAATAATACCCCTATTTAACCCACGCAATCACCAAAGAACTGGGTTCGAGAAATAACCCAGGTGTGTAAGTATCGCACACAGACCGGGTAGAGTGTAGCTTCAAGTGATGTGTTTGTTGGGGGGGGGTGGGGGTCCTGCAAGTGTCCCACCCTTGGCCTATGGTCTGGCAGTCTGTTTGTTTGGCAAACTCTGCCGGAGGATTTAACGCTCGTTTGACCATTTCCAAACCTTCTGCTGCCAACCAATTCACCTGAAAACACTCTGCCTTTGTAAATTGGAAACACTATGTGTTGTTTTTGTTAGACTTCTTAAACTTGATGGCCGACATAGGATTGTGGTAACATAAAAATCTTATGTATAACCGTATGTTTGAGCTATCCACGCCTATGTTCTTTAGCTATTCATATCTTCATCTTCATTCATTCATTCGTTCATTCATTCGTTCATTTCATTCATATCGTTCGTTATATTCGTTCATAATCGTTCATATCATTCGTCATTCATTGCGTTTTCATCCTTTCATTTCATTCATTCATTCATTCAAACGTTATTTAACCTGGTCTAATAAAAAACACGCCTTGGATTAATCTCTTTTACAAGAGTTTCCTGGCAAGTGGCAGCAGCACGGGTCAAATAGACACGAGACACTTCCAGTACAGACATAGACACAGAGACACTCTTCCAGTAAATAACAGAACACAGAGACACTTCCAGGTAAAGACAGAGACACAGAGAAACTCCAGTAACGACAGAACCAGAGACACTTCCAGTTGAAGACGAGACACGAGACACTTCCATGTCCAGACAGACACGAGACACGTCCAAGGTAAGACATAGACACGAGACACTTCCAGTAAAGACAGAGACACAGAGACACTTCCATCCCAGGTAAAATACGAGACACCGCAGACACCTTCCAGGTGAGACAGAGACACAGAGACCCTGTCAGTAAAGACAGAGACACAGAGAACACTTCCAGGAAAGACAGAGACCAGAGCACTTCCAGGTAAAGACGAGACACAGAGACACTTCAGTAAAACAGAGCCACAGAACAATTCCCGGTAACGACATAGACACAGATACCCTTCCCGTAAGACCTAGACACAGATACACTTCCAGGTTAAAGACTAGACACAGAACTTGCAGTCCAGATTAGGGACCATTAAGTCTATATAAAAAAGACTTCAGATACATTATTAGGGGACCACGAAGGTCCTATTAAAAAGACTTCAGCCCAGTAAGTAGGGACCACTAAGGTCTTATTAAAGAGACTTCATCTACGTATTCGGGACCACTACGGTCTATATAAAAGAGACTTCAAGATACATTATTAGTACCACTAAGGGCTATATAAAAGAGACTCGATATACAGTTTAGGGACCCTACTGGGTCATATTATTAAAAGAGCTTCAGATACAGTTTAGGACACTACGTTTCTATATAAAGAGACCTTCAGATACGTTTTAGGTACCCATAGGTCAGCTAAAATAGACTGCAGATACCGTATTAGGACCACTAGCTAAATAAAGAGACTTCAGATACCGATTAGGGGACCACTAAGTTCTTATAAAAAGATTTCCAGATACAGCTATTCGCCCACTAAGGTTCTATTATAAAAGAGATTCCAACAGTATTAGGGACCATAGGTCTAATAAAAGAGACTGCAGTACAGTATTGGGACCACTAAGTCTAAAAGTAAAAGATACTTCAGAATACATATTAGGGCCCCAACTAAAGGTCTATATAAACAGCGTTGTATGGTTTTAGCTAGGTAGCAAACTCGCCCTCCCCAGTAAGATGTACATAGTCAGACAAGTCCTATCCTTCTTACTACCTCTCTCTTTCTCGTCTCCTCTCTCTCCTCTGCTCTCCGTCTCTCTCTTCTCTCTCTCTCTCGTCTCTCAACTCTCCTCCCGTAGCTCTCCACTCTCTCCTCTCTCTCTCTCTCTCTCTCATCCTTCTCCTCTCCTCATTACTGTCTTCCATGAACCCCTCTTTGCCAGGTTTGGCCTTAAAAGACTTTCTCATTGCCCTGGCCGGCTTACACCCCTCTGACTCGGCTTCATCACGGAGGCCGTCCTCCCTCCAAATCTCCCCGGTCTCAGTGCATTTGTGTATGTAATGCATCTGTCTTGTGTATCCACACACTGTCGTTCCAGTCTGTTGTGCAACCACACACACACAGTTGTACAAACTACTGACACAACGGCTGTCTGTTGTTGTGTGGTGTTGTCCGACCTCGTCACGCTCGCCTCTTGACACCTCGAAAGCACCCACTCAGTCTAGTAATGAGAACCCCCAAGCCTTTGTTAACTTATTCATTTCTTCATGTGCTTCTATGAAATGCATGTTCAGACAGTCCTCTCGCACACGAGGAATGATGGAGGGTTTGGTGGGGTGGGGGGTTTGGGACGTAGAGCTTGGACAGGTCACTATAAAAATAAGGGCAGAGATTAGAAGGCATTGCCTATTCCTCCATTTAACTCTTCTCAATTTGAGAGCGTCCGTGTGTTGTTCCCTCTTTACGTCCTCTCTCTGACAGAGACAGAGCTATGTGTTTGATGGAGTAGGTCGGGACAGAGGAGGGGAGGACGGCTGGTGGGGAGAGGTGGAAAGGAGGAGGGAGAGGGAAGAGTATGGACGGGGTGTATCTTGACAGTTGCATTGCTAGGGGTTGACCCTTCTTTTGATTCCTTCGTTTAACTTACTCTATAGCACGTACACTCAACAACAACAGTTTATCTCTTGGCTCTTTCTATACAAGAGCAGGTCTAGACCAGGACTCCTTGGGATGTTATTTATCTCCCAGGTCCTTTCCATAAAGAGCAGGTCTTCAGACCATGACTCTGTGATGTTATTATCCTCCCAGGTCTTTCAGAAAGAGCAGTCTAGACCGAGGACTCTGGGCTGTTATTTTATCTCCCATGTCCTTTTCCATAAGAGCCGCGTCTAAGCCCATGGCGCTGGTATGTTCATTTATCTCCCGGTCTTTCCATAAGAGCCTGGTCCTAACCGGACTCTGGGCGGTTATTTATCATCTCCCAGGTCCCCTTCTCCATAAAGCAGTCTAACCGGACCCGGGATGTTTATTTTTCCATCTCCCATTCCTTTCCATAAGCAGCATAGACAGGACTCTGGATTTATTTTATCTCCCAGTTGTCTTCCATAAAGAGCATGGTCTAGACCAACTCTGGCGTGTTATGTTTCGAGTCGTCCCAGGTCTTTCCATAAGAGCAGGTCTAGACCATGCACGCTGGGATAGGTTTCTTTATCTCCCATGTCTTTCCATAAAGACAGGCGACCGGAACTCTTGGGCTATGTTATTTATCTCCCAGGTCCTTTCCCATAAAAGCGAGCTAACTACCGGACTCGGTGATGTTTATTTATCTCCCAGTCTTTCCATAAAGAAGCAGGTCATACGACATGCATCTGGGATTTATTTATCCTCCACCGTTCCTTCCATAAGAGCAGGTCCAAGCCAGGACCGGGGAATGTTTTTTCTCCCATGTCTTTGCCTAAGATACAGTCTAGACCAGGACCCTGGATGTTATTGTTGCTCCCAGGTCTTCCCTAAGGAGCAGGGTCTAACCAGGACTCCTGGGAATGTTAGTATCTCCCAGGTTCTTTCCAAACGAAGCAGGTCTAGAACCGACTCTGGACCACACCACACCCACACACATACACAAAAGACACACACAGACACCCCACACACACACGAGTAAAGAACAACACAGCACACCACAACCCCAGAAAGACCACACCCATCACCAACACATACATAAACAGACACCACACACAAGAAACACACACACAGAAATGACAAAGACACACCACCACAGAAATAACACACACACACACACACACAGAGAACACACCACATAAGACAATAGACAAACACAGAAAGCAAAGAGCAGACACACACACACACACAAGACCATACACCACACACAGTACAACCCAGAACAACACTCACTCGACACACAACAGCCACCACACGAACACACCACACACAACATAAGCACACACACACACACCACACGACAAACACACCCCACTTATTTCATCAGATGCTTTCCATAGCGGGTTCGGTCCTCGAGGGTGCGTTCCGTCATTAAATAAACCTCGCGCGGTCCATTTGGAGGAAAAGGCCGCGACATTTATAATTCATTCATGAGTTGGGTTATTTTCATCAACTAGTCAAATATGCTTCTGCCTGTGATTAGCTGCATGTCCTCGTAACTTGTTACATTTATTTAACATTTATTGTAGCTTTATTTTACATTGTTGTTATCTTGTTTCGCTTCTATCTGCCATTTACATTTCGTGCTTCTTTTTTTGACGTTTTCGATGCCTTTTTAATTAGCGCTTGCACGCTATAAGGAAATTATCTAATATGATTATTTGACTGATATTGCGATATGCTTTCACAGATTAGAGGGAAGGATCATTTGTGTATCCAAAATATAAAACTAAAAATTAGGGATTTATAGTGTTTATTTTCGCGAGGATCTGTACCACAACGAGTGGTGTGCACATATTTTGCCTTTAAAACAAAGGGGGCCCCACCTGCAATTGGATATTGCATTACTCACAATCGCGATTTTTCATTCATTAATTCATTCATTCATACATACGTTACAACTGACACTACATACAATACATACATACCATACATACACCATACATCCATCTTCATTCATTCATTCATTCATACTACAGTACACATACATACCCAACATCACATTCCATTCATTCATTCATTCATTCATACATACAGTACATACATACACACATACATCATTCATTCATTCATTCATTCATCATACGTACAGTACACACGACATCCTATCATACATAACATACATACACACATACATCCATTTTCATTCAATGTCATTCATTCATACATACAGTACCAGACTACATCCATACATACATCACACAACATACAACACCATACATCCATCCCATTCATTCATTCATTATTCATACATACATACACAGACATACATACATACATACACACACATACACACACACACATCCATTCATTCATTCATTCATTTCATTCATACTACAGATCAACACATACATACTCCACACACCTACATACATACATCACTTCCTTCATTCACTTCATACATACAGACATCATCAGACCACATCATGTCATTCATTCATTTCATACTACAGTACACAGACCGTCCTTCTTTTCATCCTCATACATACAGTACACAGACATTCATACATACATACACACATACTACAACACACCATACATTCACTTCATTCATTCATCTTCACTACATACACACTCACACAGACAGTCATTCATTCATTTCATTCATACATACAGTACACAGACAGACCGACAGACCTGGACTTAAATTCACACCTGGTCACTTTATCACTTTATCACTGGACTCAACTCTGACACTTTAATAATAATTTATGGTCTTTTCTTTGTTTATTTGACGAATGTTGTTATTGTTGTTTTTATTGTTATTTTGTTGTCTTTATACTGTCTTTTTTTTAATCTATTTTTTATTTCTTTTTTCTTGCTAAAACTGCTGCTAGAATTTTAAATTTTCTCACAGCCCGAATATGAAACCTCTCTTCTCCTCGGGGAATTTCTCAGTCTCAAAGTTGATAAATCTGCCAAAATCTGCTTTTCACAGACTGAGAAACAAGTGTCCCATCTTCTTGGTGTGGCGCTCCACTCGGCAGGCCAACATGTGTTGTGAACTTACATGGATAAGCAGACCAGATCAGAACGTGTGAGGGGGGCCAGATTCGGCCCGCGGGGCTTGAATTTGGCATAGATGGCGAATACTGTCGTTTAGTTTGTTGGATTCATGAGACTTATTATTTAGCAACGTGCCAGACTGCAGTGATCAGAAAGATCCGTGGGACTGGAGGAGTGTTGTGGACCGGGGACCAGGGGTGAACTGAAGGGCTCTAGTCTTCGGCTGCCTAAAAAAAAAACTAAAAAAAAAAGCCACTCAAGTGTAACGGAGACCTTAAACTGCCCAGAGGTGTGGATCTGAGTCTGCGTGAATGCCTATTGTTTATAATAGACACATCTCTATATATATATATCTATTTAGATTTATCTAGATAGCTATATATAGATATATATATATATATATATATATATAATATACATATATAATACATATACATGATATATATCCTTTGAATGGTATCAAATGTTCCATCTCCTATAGACACGCACACCTCCATGTACTAATACTTCCTCAATAAAGCCAGCCTTTAATTACCTGAAACCGAACTTACCCGGTTTTTTATTAAGGCAGTCCTTTATTTCTAATTCCATCTGTTTGATGAGTAAAATTGTTTTAAATAAACTGTTTTAAATTAAAAGCCGTAGCGTTCCAGTGGACAGAGAGCATTATTTTTTTATAACCCTGGTGTTGTCTTCACTTCGGGGACCCTCTCGTGTCCCTCGGGTCACACTGACCCGGGACTTATTTGGGGTTTTAAAAACAATTCTGAAATAAAATGTTATTTCATAATCTATCAACAAATATTGTCTTTATCTCCATTTCCAACAGCTGAGATAACATCTGTGTTTAGGGAGTGCATCAGTCTCTACTAGCACACTATTAAACATGGAAGTGGGGTTCAAAGTCTCATCTTTGGAGCGGTCTGCAGCCCGGCTGAGTTTTTTGAACCACTCCCAACTCCCCAAAAAAATGACATTAGCAGAGAAATCTCTCCCAGATGGTTTTGAACGTCCACCGACTGACTTGTGGAAAAATCCAAATATCCCCCGACTTCCTAATACCCATTAGAGTGTGATTGACAATCAACACTCGGATTTTTTGGCATTTGTATATTGTAAACGTAAGACCAGAAGCCCTCACATGAATCAAGTGGCCTATTGTGGGCATGATTTTATAGACCATTTGGGACAATAACCCCCGTTAACAGAAACATCTTCGTTACTCGGATCATGGCGTCCGTACTCCCGTGACCGGCAACGTCGTCTCACCCACCACTCCGACTGGCGTAAGTTTGTCCGCACCCTGCCTGGCTTTCTACCCTATCACGCGCACATGCAAGTTATATGCGGCACGCTGGTGCAGTTCGACGTATATCATCCCCCACTTATCAGGATTTCGGTTTTAACACCGATACACCGGAGTCCCCTCTGATTCGGTCTTTGTTCCCAATGAAATAGGCCGTCCTTCGCTGGCTGGGGCTCAGTGGTACAGCGGTTGCCTGCCAATTGAAAGGTTGGTGGTTCAATCCCTGGCCCTGTAGTCCCATGTTGTCCTTCAATCAATCAACATTTATTTATACAGCGCTTTACAGCAACTAACAGGTGTCCAAAGTGCTTTACATCAACCAAGAATAAACAAACACAACATTCAATAAACATGAAGCCTAGAAAACAGTATACAGATATAAAATTGCCAATAGTCTTAACTTTTTTACTGATTGGTGTGAGAAGTCAAACCATTATCTTGAATACCTCTAAAACAAAGGAGTGCTAAGTTGTGTAGGAAGCACAGTCCCTTAACCCACCTGTATATGGAATTCCTTTAAAACACAGTCACAGAGTATAATACCTTGGCATGGTGCTTGACCACCAACTATAAACTGGGACAGTTTGGCTCGTGCACAATTAACTACTAAGTTCCCAACAAAGAATGTTCCATTAGGAAACTGGTGTCTTTTAATGTCAGCAGCAACGTACTTCAGATGTTCTCCTGGCGTCTTGAAAGTTGTCTTTCTTTTGGTATCATCTGTTGTTTGCAACGCCACTAAGCAAAAAAGTACATTAGAAAAAATAATAAACTCTCCAGCAAACTTTCAGGTATTCCATTCCAAGTATGTAAGTTTATACAAAAACAGATACGAGAAAGGCAAATAGCATTGTGGGCAACCAAAGCCCCCCCCCCCCCCTTTCCCTCCTCATTTGACACTGCTGCCCTCGGCGACGATACGTGCCTCCTTTGTTTAAAAAAAACAATCCAAGCTCTCCTTTGTTCCACAGGCATTAAACTCCTTAATAATGAAGGTGCCGTCCAATATATATATTTTA